>NC_059201.1:53142654-53413218 GCF_020615455.1 Coregonus clupeaformis
CAAGTCATGTTTGCAGAGGGGTTAACATTTATTTCCTCTATTAAAATGCAAATCAATTTATAACAATTTTGACATGCGTTTTCTGATCGGGTATGTATTTGTCAGTGGGCAAACGACAAAATCAGCAGGGATCAAATACTTTTTCCCTGCTACTGTATGTGTAGGAACTCGTTCTTACGAGCTGAAAGACATCACGTAGTAGAACTGCATATGTTGTTCCACTTTCTGGAGGACCGAGGTTTTGAAATCCAGTGGAATTAAAGTATGATAGCTAAGGAGATGGAGAAATTCTGGCGTTTGGTACAAATTTGCAGACGGAGTTTGAAACGAGAAACACAGAAGGCTCGGATTACATCTTCAAACTAAGGGCAACCATGGCATCCGGGTGACAGAGAGGGAGAAGTGTCCATGTATACGTGGTAAGAGAGTCAATAGATACATTTTCGGATAAACGTTTCTAATTTTAAGTCATTTGCATTTCAAGTTAAAGTGTACTGTTAGCTACTAACGTTACAGATTTATGATCTGTGTAGTAATATTATTCAAAATCACAGAGCCATTTTGCATTGCTAGTTGTAGCCGACGAATGAATAGCCAGCATTGAACTGGTGAGGTAGCTGCCTGCAGATTCATGCAAGGGTGGTAACGTTATGGAGTTGGGATTATGGTTCATTATATTCAACAAAAGACTCCCACTATGCAAGTAACTATTTCAATAGATGACGAGCTTGGTACAAATTCACTCTGGCATTCTACTTCCGAGTTTCAGAGCATTTTCGTTTGAGTGTGCCAGAGTGCAGATTAACTTTGACAAATTTATGAACGCTCAACACCCGTTGAATATGGCCAGTGTCAGTAAACGTTGCCAAAAAGCGAGTATTAAATTGTTGCAGCTGAAAGTGCAGTTGCAGTCACCAACGCTCTGGGATAACATCCCAACCAACTCTTAATAAAGCAGTAAAATTGGTCTGAGGGAGCTGTTCTCTCATTTTGTGTCTCTAATGTAGTAGTAAGCTAGCCAACGTACAGCTCAGTTAGCGGGTCTTGAATGCTGTTGTTAGGTCAGAACGCTCGGATCAACCCCTTTTCCTCGGCAGAGCGTTTCAATGTGTAGCTCTAACCCCGAGACTGGAAATCACGCTCTGAATTTACGAACGGACAATCTGATCAACGCTTCGAGTTTAACGACCATAGTATAAACCAGCTTTCCAGTCTTGAAATCTTTGGTGGTTGAGTAGCCTCATGTAAATCTCTTAAAGAGATGGGTGTGGCTGAAGCTTAAAGAGGATGTGGAACGATGCTGAATGGGTGTAGACAAAGAAGACTCTCCAGTAGTAACCAAAACATTCAAGGGCCATTTTCTGAAAGGTGAGGTTACAGTTTATCAACTTTCAAAGCAGAATTACTTTCCCATTGTTCCTCAACTGCCAGTGTATGAATACAATCTCTACTTTTATCCAATGTAAAAAACACCATTTCAAATGTTGCTACTGTCACGAAGTTACAAAGCCAGAACCGAGAAGGCGACCAGGTGGCAAGGTAAGTTGAAAGCGGGTGAGTGTTTATTTACAAAGTCAAGAGTGATGCTGAATAATCCCAGGGGCAGAGCGGACTGATACTCTGGTAAACCTACTGTTTATGGCTACCGATCCGGCAGGGGAATGGATGTTAGGCCGGTTCCTAGAAGGGTGATGATCAGGACCAGGTAGAGATTGCTGAGGGGATGGAGGTGCCGGAAATCGAAGATGAGGCTCGAGTGTTCAGAACCCTCGGAAAACTGGAGATCACCTAACAGAAAAACTAGTCCACACAGACAGGACCCGACTCAGACTGCCGGGATCGTTACAGTACCCCCTCCCGACCCAGACGCCACCGGGCGGACTCCCGGAGCGCCAGGATGAGCCGGTGAAGTCACGGATGAGGTCAGCATCTAGGATCTGTCGCCGCGGAATCAACTCCTCTCTTCAGGACCCACACCTCCCAGTCCCACGAGATACTGGAAACCCCGGCCTCGCCGTCTGGAATCCATGATGCGTCGTGACCGTGTAGGGCAGGACGAACTCCGATCATCCGGAGGAGGAGGAGGAGGAGGAGGAGGCAACAGAGGACTGAGGAAACAGGCTTGAGGCAGGAGACATGAAAGGTGGGGATGGACTCTGAGGCGTCCTCGGGAGTTTTGAGCGTGAACTGCCACCGGATTGATCACCTTCTCCACCACAAACGTGGACCAATGAACTTCGGGTAACAACTTTAGACTCAGTCCAGAAGGAAGATCCCGTGTGGCCAACCAGACCCTATCTCCGATGGGGTGGGAGCGGGGATCCGGCGAAACGTCGGCTGGAGCTGATAGCGGTCCGAAACTCTAAGGAGTGGCTTTCTGGCCCGATGCCAGGTCACGTGTTGAACGAAATATGGGCCTGAACAGAAGGGCACTGAGAGCTCCTTCTCCTGAGAAGGGAACAAGGGAGGTTGGTGAGCCATACAGGCACTGGAAGGGAGACATCCCAGTGGCAGATGTAGGGAGAGTATTGTGTGGGCATACTCAACCCAAGGTAAACTGAGAGACCCAGGAGGTGGGGTTGGAAGAGGCCAGGCAGCGTAGCGTGGATTCCATCTTCTGGTTGGCTCTCTCCTTTGACCATTAGTTGGGGGTGAAAACCAGATGTGAGACTGACTAGCTCCAATGTACAAACAGAAGGACTTCCAGACAGCAGAGGTGAAACTGAGGGGAGCCACGGTCGGAACGATATCTCTGGGTAACCGTGGACCCTGGAAAAACCTCCCCTTTAACCAAGATCTCGACGTCTCCAGGCAGAGGGAAGCTTGGCTTAATTGGCACAAAGTGGGGCGAACTTGCTGAATCATGTCCACGAGAAGTCAGAACGACCGTGTTCCCCTCAGAAGCGGGCAACCCAGTGACAAAGTCCAGGGCCAGATGCGCACCATGGTCGCCGGGGCTAGGAAGGGGGTGAAGTAGTCCAGAGCTGGGCCGATTGGTACTCTTATTCTGCGCACACACTGGACAGGCAGCAACATAACCCCGAGTATCCTCGGCTGCATGGCAGGCCACCAAAAACGCTCTAAGAAACGCCATCGTCCGAGCCACGCCAGGGTGACAAGCCATCTTGCTGGCGTGGGACCATTTGAGGACCGCCAGGACGAACCGACTCAGGCACAAACAACCCGACCCGGGTGGGACCGTTACGGGACCGGGCTGCGTCCAAGAGCCACCTCACCTCCTCCTCAATCTTCCACCTAACAGCTCCCACTGACCTTGCCCAGTTCCGGGGAGAATTGTCTCCTTGTCTTGGACCCACTCTCCTCCGTCTTGAGAAACATCCGAGACACAGGCGTCCACGCCTGTGCGTTCTTAGATCCAGGTCGGAACGTCAGGGAAAAGATTGAATCATCCGAAAATAATGACCACCTGGCCTGACGGGAGTTGAGACGTCCCAGCCGTTTGCACGTAAAGCAAGATTCTTGTGGTCAGTCCAGACAATCAACGGCTGCTCGCCGCCTCCAACCAATGTGGCGCCCACTCCTCCAAGGCAAGTTTGACCAGTGAGAATCCCAGGATGAATCCTGCGGTAGAAATCCCTCGAAACCCCAAAAATCTCTGGAGCTGCAATCTAGTTCGGCTGGGCCCATTCCAGAACCGCGCTGACCTTCTCCTGGTCCATCCTAATCTCTCCCCTGGAGATGATGTACCGGAAAGGATGTCGTAGGCGTGAAACTTCGGACTTCTGGCCTTCACGAAAGGGTACGATTCTCCAACAATCGCTGCAGAACCTGCCGACATGCTGGACGTGGTCGGAAGGTTCCTTCGAGAGAAGATCAGAATGTCATCGAATAAACAAACACAAAGAGACCGATCATATCTCTCAGGACGTCGTTCACCAATACTCTGAATACCGCTGGAGCATTGGTCAGTCCAAACGGCATCACCTGATACCATGGTGACCCATCGGTGTATTGAAACCCGTCAACCACTCGTCTCCCTCTCTGATCCGACCATGTGATACGCATTGCGTGAGGTCTAGCTTGGTGAACACCGTGAGCACCCTGTAAGGAGTCGAAGGCCAGAACTCATCAAAGGCAGGGGGATACTTGTTCTTGACCGTGATGTCATTCAACCCCCGATAATCAATACACGGCCGAAGAGAGCTATCCTTCTTACCCACAAAGAAGAATCCTGCCCCCAGGGGTGATGACGGAGGGATCGAACGAGACCAGCAGCTAGGGACTCCTTGATGTAGGTCTCCAAAGCCTCACGTTCAGGGCGGAGATACTGTATAACCTTCCCTTGGGGTAGACAGCTCCAGGGAACAGGTTGATGGCACAATCATATGGTCGGTGGGGAGGGAGTGACAGAGCCTTCGCTTACTTGAACACTTCCCAAATCGTGATATGTCTCGGGAACCAGGGACAAATCTGGGGGGTTTAGCCTCAATCACCTGACTGGGAACCGAATGGGGACAGGCAGTCTTGAGACAGTTAGCATGACAATCAAGGCTCCAACTCGTTACCTTTTGCCCGGTCACCCAATCGAACGTGGGATTGTGTTCCTTCAGCCAGGGGTATCCAAGGACCAGAGGAACATGGGAAGACGGGCAGAATGAAGAATGAAATCATCTCCGAATGATTCCCCGACAACAGCATCTTCCCAACCGGTTCAGTCCTCATCGTGATACGTGCCAGACTACTGCCGTTCAGAGTGGTCGCTTCAATGGCTTCCGCAATTGCTCGCTTGGAAAGCCCCAGCTGTTCCACCAACTCGTGCATCAAGAAAGCTCTCATCGGCACCTGAATCGATAGAAGTTTAATCGCTAAGCTCTGATTCCTGTTCACAAGGGTAGCCGGGAAACGGGGGTCTGACAGAGGTACTGGAGAGGTTGAAACTGGCTCGCTGGGTAAAAGTCCTCCCAACTTTAGCCGAGCCGGGGCAGTTTGACCGACCGCCGGGAACAAGTGGAGAGTGTAATGTCCCAGCTACCACAGTAGAGGCAGCAGTTGGTCTTACGTCTAGGTTGACGCTCCTCCTTGGTTAACCTCCGCATGCCGCCCCACTTGCATGGGTTCAGAATCGGGAGAGAGGACCTCTCCACTAATCGCTTTGTGGTGGAGAATGATCGACGTGTTCTGGTCCACCACCCGACCCGACTGGGAACTGAGAAGCTGATCGATTGGACGGACCCCATTGCTTCTCCCTCCTTCGCTCTGGACTCGATTATCCACCCGAATAGACAAGGCTACCAAGCTGTCCAGGGTACACTAGGCTCCCGGATAGGGAGATCAACTCATCTCTTGAGCTGCTCCGACAGACCCTGGTAAAAGGCCGCTTGCAGAGACTCCTCATTCCACCCACTCTCCACAGCCAACGTCTTGAACTCGATCACGAAGTCGGCCACGCTGCGAGTTCCTTGGTGAAGCGAAAACAGGGCGCCTAGCTCGTCCCTCCCTCGGACGGAATGGTCGAAGAGCTTCCTCATCTCGGCCGTGGAACCCTGGTATGAAGCCATGCAGGGTCTTGTCGTTCCCAAACGGCTGAAGCCCACTCCAGCGTCGACCACGCAGCAACTCAATCACAAAGGCTATCCTAGCCTTGTCTGTGGCATAAGAGTAGGGGCTAGATCGAACACTAACCCACACTGCATAAGGAAAGAACGGCATCTTCCCAGCTCCCCCTCATATTTATCCGGCGCCGGAACCTTGGGCTCACGGAAGGACACAGCTCCAGACGCGGCAGGCGAGATGGGTGAAACCGGTAGTGGATCCTCCACCGGAAACTGGCGCTGGTTCTGGACCTCCGTCAGACCGGTAGAAAGGTTCCGAACTGACAACGCTTATCTCCTGAAATAGCCCGGCTATGTTGTCCCAACATCTTCTCCTGATGGGAAATGGCATGGCTTAACAGAGTCCAGGTCCGCTGAGTTCATTACTGGCCGGATCGTTCTGTCACGAGTTACAAAGCCAGAACCCAGAAGCAGACCAGGACAAGGTAAGTTGAAACGAAGGTGAGTGTTTATTTACAAAGTCAAGAGTGATGTTGAATAATCCAGGGAACAGAGGGCGGCGTTGATTAGTTGTTGGGGGTGCAGTGGTTGATTCAATCGATGGCTTCGGCAGCCGCCGACCACCAGGCAGAGGTTGGATGAAGGTTCCCGGACGAGTGACTGCAGATGGAACAAAACGGAGGTAAGTAAACAACAAACCAACAAGGTGCAAAAACAAAAACTAACGCTTAGGCTTCAAGACTGATACTCTGGTAAACCTACTGTTCATGGCTAACGATCCGGCAGGGGAATGGATGTTAGGCCAGAGCCTAAGAAGGGTGATGATCAGGACCAGGTGTGCAGATTGCTGATGGGATGCAGGTGCGGAATATCGAAGAGAGCTCCTCGGAGCGTTCGAGAACCCTCGGGAAACTGGAGATCACGAACAGAAAAACTAGTCCACAGACAGGACCCGACTCAGACTGCCGGGATCGTTACAGCTACACAAGACCGAATCAAGCCGGTCGGTCACATTTAGCTAACTCTCGGCTGACAGAAACCATAATTTGAATTAGCTAGTAGCAATTACTATTTATCACATGACAGGTGAGCTCACCAGTGATCAAAATAATTCAAACACTTTCTAAATGTCGAAAGTAATCCGACAGTGGGTAGTTTGTGTGCGCCGCCATGTTTGTTTTTCAGCATAAACCAAAGATAAGACTAGGTGACAAGATAAGACTAGGTGACAAGATGAGTTGGGTCTGCTTGTAATATGCGTGTTGAAGCGAAGGGGGTGTGTCATCTACATCATTCACTTCCCATCATTCACTTCCGGAAGTTTACTCAAAAGACGAGTGAACCATCCCTTTACCTCATTTTTGCTGTAACATCTTTGGTCTGACAGACGTTTACGTGACATCAGAGATCTGCATATAATGACGAGATGCTCATGTCGCCGCCCTAATGTTGTCCCAAAGGCAGGCGACAAGCTTAGGTCCAAAAATGAGTCCATCGAAACGCATTGGGCTTATTTTGGACAGATTTTGGAGATAGTGAAACCACACATAGCCGGCAAATAGCTCTCCAACAGCACAGAGGCCTGTGGCACCGTCCGGACTAACAGGAAGGGGATTCCGGCATTCGGAAGCAGGAAGATGCAGAGGGGGGAGGTGGATTTCAAGGAGAATGGTCAACAGCTGGCAGTAAAGTGGCATGACAAACGAGACATCCATGTCCTTTCCACTGTCCATACAGCAACCATGTCGGCCACAGGGAAGGTGGACCACCTGACTGGAGAGAGAAAGATCGAACCAGCTGTGTGCTTGACTATATTCCACACGAGGGCAGTATTGAAGCCATGGAACATTTTCTTTTGCAACGGGACCCTAATGAACTACCTTCCAGTGTATGCATTATAACATTGGCTGAAATAGTACTCACACACAACTATTTCATGTTTCTAAATTATTTATTTATTCAGACGAAGGGTACTGCTATGGGATCCCCTATGGCTCCTAACTATGCTAATTTGTATGTGGATTACATGGAGAAACAGTCAATTCTCAATCCTCTAAAAAATGTTTTCTTGCCTAACATTATTATTTGGAGACGGTACATTGATGATATTTTTGTTCTATGGAGGGGTGATGCAAAACAGCTCCAGGCGTTCCATGCTTTTCTTAACTCTTGTTCTGAGCACCTGAGATTGACTATGCAATCTGACACACGTCAAATCAGTTTCCTTGATCTTATGATTGTGTGAGGAACCTACTGATCGTAACAGTTTGTTGAGGGCTGATAGCTGTCACCCGCTTCCTTTGAAAAACAGAATTTGCAAAAAACTATCAGATTTCGACAGAAATATGGCTGAGATGCAAAGAAAATTCAAGGAGAGGGGGTACAAAAATGGTCAGATTAATACTGCCAGTGAGAAAATCGAAAACAAATCGAGACATGATCTCTTTCAAGGACAGTCTCGCAAAAAGAAGCATTCTTGCGTTCTTACTACACGCTATTCAAAGTGCTCTGAACAAATGAAGGGAATCGTTCACAAACATTGGCACATTCTAAGAGCCAATGACACTATCGGTAATGTGTTTTCGTACCCTTCCTTGGTCACATTCTCGTCGGGCAGAAATCTCAGAGATCAATTGGTAAACTCTGATTTACCACCCCAAAATACCCCCGCACAATGTTCTATTTGCGTCTCTACCGGATGGAAAGTGTAATGGCTGTGCTCTATGCAATGGCACTTACAAATGTAGATCCTTCAAACACCCTCAAACAGGGAAACAGATCCCAATCAAAGGTGTTATCATGTGCTCCACTAAGGCAGTTATTTATCTTATAACTTGTCCTTGTGGTAAAAATTATGTGGGTAAAACGAAGCACAAATTAAATGTAAGAATCTCAGAGCATCGTAGCACCATTAGGCGCAAAAACTCGACGTACCCAGTTGCGGCCCACGTTTTGGAAGCAAACTCTATTTCGTCCCTTCGTTAGATCGGCTTCGAACACGTCAGCCTCCCTAGGAGAGGGGGTGACCTTGACAATTTATAGTTAAAACGAGAGGCTTCCTGGATCTTTAATTTAAAGACCCTCAACGTAGACTTTGATCTGAAGCCGTTCTTGTGATTATTGTGATTTTGCTATTCATTGTAAATGTTTGTAGGCCTATTTAGCCAAATTGTATCTATGATCATATGCTATCCATTCATGCTTTTATATGTTCTATTTATATCTGTAAATTAACCAATGATATTCAAGCCACACCCGGCCATGATTACAGACACCTGTGTGTCCTTTGAAACTATATAAACTAGTGACCCGCAGTGTTTGTCATTATACCCTGATGAAGACAGCTTGCCTGTCGAAACGTTAGTTATTAAATTATTGCATCAGAGCTCCTAGAGCTCCTTTTATTTTTCAAGTGTGCTTGACTATAACCTCAAAATGGGGGCTATGGATAAGGCGGACATGAGAAACAGCTTTGTGGAATGCACTCGGAAAACACCTAGTCAATGTCCAGACCTAATCCCAATTGAGATGTGGCAGGACTTGAAACGAGCAGTTCATGCTTAAAAACCCACAAATGTCACTGAGTTACAGCAGTTCTGTATGGACGAGTGGGCCACAATTCCTCCACAGCGACGTGAGAGACTGATCAACAACTACATGAAGCGTTTGGTTGGAGTCATTGCAGCTAACGGTGGCACAACCAGTTATTGAGTGTAAGGTGGCTTTTTCACACGTAACTTTGTTTATTAAATAAGTATATAATTGTTGTGTTGTTTGTTCACTCAGGTTCCCTTTATCTAATATTCAGTATCTAAAAAAAGTAGAGAAAATTAGAAAGGGGGTAAATACTTTCTCACAACGCTGTAAATGGCTGGCTGGTTAGTGGTTTGCGTAAATATCTTAGTATATGGTGGTTATTGACAATATCTCACCCACCTACCCACTCCCTCATCATCCTCCCCACTCTCTCTTCCTCTCCCCCATAGGTGAGGTGAAAACCTACCAAAAGTACAGAGAGAACCTCATGACAGAGCTGCTTGAGGAGCACCACACCCATTGGCGTCCATCCACTGGGGGCTGTCCTGCTGCAGACAATCTCCTATGTCTCATTGCTCTGCATTTCCCATCCGAAGTCCCTCAAACTGCTGCTCAAGGCAGTCACACTACATGTGTTTAGCTTGTGCCTGTAGGGGTGGGGGGTGGGAATGCAGTTGTTGTTCAATCACTACATGAATGTTGAAATATAGGTTATCATATTAATAGGTTGTCTTTTTTTTTTTTTTCCTCTAGTAAAACTAGTTTTTGTTGTTCAACCACTACCAATACTTCAATAAAATAGACAAGCATTACATACAGGCCTACAGTGAGGGAAAACAGTATTTGATCCCCTGCTGATTTTGTACGTTTGCCCACTGACAAAGAAATGGTCAGTCTATAATTTTAATGGTAGGTTTATTTAAACAGTGAGAGACAGAATAACAACAAAAAAATCCAGAAACACGCATGTCAAAAATGTTATAAATTGATTTGCATTTTAATGAGGGAAATAAGTATTTGACCCCTCTGCAAAACATGACTTAGTACTTGGTGGCAAAACACTTGTTGGCAATCACAGAGGTCAGACGTTTCTTGTAGTTGGCCACCAGGTTTGCACACATCTCAGGAGGGATTTTGTCCCACTCCTCTTTGCAGATCTTCTCCATGTCATTAAGGTTTCGAGGCTGACGTTTGGCAACTCGAACCTTCAGCTCCTTCCACAGATTTTCTATGGGATTAAAGTCTGGAGACTGGCTAGGCCAATCCAGGACCTTAATGTGCTTCTTCTTGAGCCACTCCTTTGTTGCCTTGACCGTGTGTTTTGGGTCATTGTCATGCTGGAATACCCATCCACGACCCATTTTCAATGCCCTGGCTGACGGAAGGAGATTCTCACCCAAGATTTGACGGTACATGGCCCTGTCCATCGTCCCTTTGATGCGGTGTAGTTGTCCTGTCCCCTTAGCAGAAAAACACCCCCAAAGCATAATGTTTCCATCTCAATGTTTGACGGTGGAGATGGTGTTCTTGGGGTCATAGGCAGCATTCCTCCTCCTCCAAACACGGCGGGTTGAGTTGATGCCAAAGAGCTCGATTTTGGTCTCATCTGACCTAAACACCTTCACCCAGTTCTCCTCTGAATCATTCAGATGTTCATTGGCAAACTTCAGACGGGCATGTATATGTGCTTTCTTGAGCAGGGGGACCTTGCGGGTGATGCAGGATTTCAGTCCTTCACGGCATAGTGTGTTAGCAATTGTTTTCTTGGTGACTATGGTCCCAGCTGCCTTGAGATCATTGGCAAGATTCCTCACCGTTCTCATGATCATTGCAACTCCACGAGGTGAGATCTTGCATGGAGCCCCAGGCCGAGGGAGATTGACAGTTATTTTGTGTTTCTTCCATTTGCGAATAATCACACCAACTGTTGTCACCTTCTCACCAAGCTGCTTGACGATGGTCTTGTAGCCCATTGCAGCTTTGTGTAGGTCTACAATCTTGTCCCTTACATCCTTGGAGAGCTCTTTCGTCTTGGCCATGGTGGAGAGTTTGGAATCTGATTGATTGATTGCTTCTGTGGACAGGTGTCTTTTATACAGGTAACAAACTGAGATTAGGAGCACTCCCTTTAAGAGTGTGCTCCTAATCTCAGCTCGTTACCTGTATAAAAGACACCTGGGAGCCAGAAATCTTTCTGATTGAGAGGGGGTCAAATACTTATTTCCCTCATTAAAATGCAAATCAATTAAAAAAAAAATTTACATGCGTTTTTCTGGATTTTGTTGTTGTTATTCTGTCTCTCACTGTTCAAATAAACCTACCATTAAAATTATAGACTGATCATTTCTTTGTCAGTGGGCAAACGTACAAAATCAGCAGGGGATCAAATACTTTTTTCCCTCACTGTATGTCTTTTCTTGCTGTTTTTTTCCTCCAGTAAAACTGTAAAGGAGTGTATGTTCAAACAGTATGTTGCTAGCATACAAAAGCTGGCCTCAATCTTCGACAACAAAGATCTCCAGTTCCAGTTATGTTGGCAAATAATGGTCAATGTGTGGGGTTTCTGAATGTACAGAATAAAGATGAATTATTACTAATTAGAATACAATATCAGGATATAGAAATAAAACAATAGTACAATGACCTAACACTGCTATAAAAATTATCAATTGCATTGACAAAATCACAATTATGAATGATATAAGAAACAGTAACTGAAGAGCTCCACAAGGGGGCAGAGCTATGCTAAACAGGCCAAATGAATACACAGGCCATGTTCATAATGACAGGGCAGCTTCAAAGGATACAACACAAGCTAATACTTCTGAGACCATTAGCATTGTTTTAAAGAGCTAATAAAATAATGTAGCTAGCTACGTAAGCACAGAGTATAACACCATAAAGGTTATGAAATTAGTATTTCGTGTGTCCCCGGTTATAAAAGAATACACACAGAATACATTATGCTCCATACATACATACGGCGGGTGTACCACAGTAAAAACAACATAACACAATATACATAAACTATTATGATAACGTTGTAAGGCACTTACTTTGATAGGAACACACACATCCAAAGTTATTATTAGTACAGAAAACAACAATGAAGGCAATGTGGGCGCCAGGGGGAAAAAGTTTGTGCAGGTTCTATTCTGACTGGAGATGCGCAAATGTCTCCATACTTGACCTGGGGAAACACTGGGGGAGTGCTTGGGCTCTCAATGAAGAGAGAAGTTTGTCCGGCTCATCTAGCTAATCCTTATCTCACATTTGCAAAGTATGCCTCAAACGTAAATTGTCCTCCAGAGCAAAATGGGCTACTTCTATATGAATTAATAAAGCAGAACACACAAATTGACAAGTTGAAACATAGCTTAAAGATAATTAGTTGGCAACGTGCCTTAGTTTGAGGGCAGTCCTGTTAGCTGTCCTGTTGCGTAACAATCACATTTTGGAACAGTATGTGCATTCTGACATCACTCGCATAAAATAACTCATGCTGGGGGGACCATTAGATATATTTGGAATTCACACGTGAAAAGGTTAATACAACCGTTCACAAAGGTTCATTTGGGAGAGATGTGAATAAAGCACTAATTTAGCTTTTATAAAAAAAAAGTAAATATGCCACGCAGTGTTCTCACTACTGCCCCCTATCTTTGATAAACACAGATATTAAACTGTTCTCAAAATGTTGTCCTCCCGCTTCGAGACTTACTTACCCAAATAGGTCCACATGGACCAAAGCGGGTTTGCTAAAAAGTGTTTATCTTTGGATAACCTCAATTTATTATTATATATCTTAGATGCTTCATCAGAAACAACCGCTCCTTGGGCTTTATTATTTATTGATGCAGAAAAAGCTTTTGATAGACTAGAATGGTAATATCTCTGGTCTGTCTTGGAACACCTTCTCTGGTCTAACTTCTAGACCTTCTGAAAACAAAAGATGCTCTACAGGAATAACGGAGTGCATTCAAATTATCTTGGCTCCTGGACTCTGCTTTTAGACAATGACTTATCAATGACCCAAGACCAGCTCAGTTAATCCCTACCATTGTTTCGCTGAGTTGTCATAATGCTGCAGCAATTGTACATTATCAGACACAATGTAAGTCACTTAATTTATGTCCCCCTAACTGCCCTGAATGCCTCTGTTGATCCTACAGCTATTGAATGCAATAATCATGTGCCTATGAACCAGAGTTATGCTGTTAGCACTGAGGCGGTGTGCCCTAGTAGGAAGTCCACTGTGTGCAGCTCACCCTGCACTATCAGCTCAAATATAAACAACATGAGCATTGTCTACTTCTGATAAGCTTCCCAGTAAAGCAATAAAAACAATCAAGCATCCCAGAAAAGTGCTAAAAATAGCCCACATGAACATATGTAGCCTAATAAATAAGGTTCATGAAGTCAATAACTTGCTGGTAACAGATGACATTCATATTCTGACTATCTCTGAAACTCACTTAGATAATACCTTTGATGATACAGTGGTAGGAATACATGGTTATAACATCTACAGAAAAGACAGCAATACCAATGGGGCAGTGATGCGGTCTATATTCAGAACCACATTCTGGTAAAGCTTAGAGAGGATCTCATGTTAAATACTACTGAAGTAATATGGCTAAAGGTTTATCTACCTAACCTAAAGCCCACTCTTGTGGGAAGCTCCTATAGACGACCAAGTGCCAACAGTCAATATCTGGATAATATATGTGAAATGCTTGATAATGTACAGTTCATTCGGAAAGTATTCAGACCCCACATTTTCTTACATTGCAGCCTTATTCTAAAATGGATTAAATCGTTTTTTCCCCCCTCATCAATCTACACTGAATACCCCATAATGACAAAGCAAAAACTAAAATATCACATTTACATAAGTATTCAGACCCTTTACTCAGTACTTTGTTGAAGCACCTTTGGCAACGATTACAGCCTCAAGTCTTCTTGGATATGACGCTACAAGCGTGGCACACCTGTGTTTGCAGAGTTTCTCCCATTCTTCTCTGCAGATCCTATCAAGCTCTGCAAGGTTGGATGGGGAGCGTCGCTGTACAGCTATTTTCAGGTCTCTCCAGAGATGTTTGTTCCGGTTCAAGTCCGGACTCTGGCTGGGTCACTCAAGGACATTCAGAGACTTGTCCCGAAGCCACTCCTGTGTTGTCTGGGCTGTGTGCTTACGGTCGTTGTCCTGTTGGAAGGTGAACCTTGCCCCAGTCTGAGGTCCTGAGTGCTCTGGAGCAGCTTTTCATCAAGGATCTCTCTGTACTGTGCTCAGTTCATCTCCCAGTCTCTGCCACTGAAAAACATCCACACAGCATGATGCTGCCACCACCATGCTTCACCGTAGGGATGGTGCCAGGTTTCCTCCAGACGTGACGCTGGGCATTCAGGCCAAACAGTTCAATCTTGGTTTCATCAGACCAGAGAATCTTGTTTCTCATGGTCTGAGAGTCCTTTAGGGGCATTTTGGCAAACTCCAAGCGGGCTGGCATGTGCCTTTTACTGAGGAGTGGTTTCCGTCTGGCCACTCTACCATAAAGGCCCGATTGGTGGGGGGCTGCAGAGATGGTTGTCCTTCTGGAAGGTTCTCCCATCTCCACAGAGGAACTCTGGAGCTCTGTCAGAGTGACCATTGGGTTCTTGGTCACCTCCCTGATCACGGCCCTTCTCCCCCGATTGCTCAGTTTGGCCAGGTAGCCAGCTCTAGGAGTCTTGGTGGTTCCAAACTTCTTCCATTTAAGAATGATGGAGACCACTGTGTTCTTGGGGACCTTCAATGCTGCAGAAATGTTTTGCTACCCTTCCCCAGATCTGTGCCTCGACACAATACTGTCTCAGAGCTCTACGGACAAGTCCTTCGACCTCATGGCTTGGTTTTTGCTCTGACATCCACTATCAACTGTGGGACCTAACATAGACAGGTGTGTGGCTTTCCAAATCAAGTCCAATCAATTGAATTTACCACAGGTGGACTACAATCAAGTTGTAGAAACATCTCAAGGATGATCAATGGAAACAGGATGCACCTGAGCTACATTTCCAGTCTCATAGCAAAGGGTCTGAATGCTTATATAAATAAGGTATTTCTGTTTTTTTTTATATAAATGTGCAGAAATGTTTAAAAACCTGTTTTCGATTTTTGTCATTATGGGGTTTTGTGCATAGGTTGATGTAAAAATATTTTTTAATCGATTTTAGAATAAGGCTGTAACAAAATGTGAAAACGGGAAGGGGTCTGCATAATTTCCGAATGCACTGTATGTGTATATATATATATATATATATATATATATATATATTACATTTACATTACGTCATTTAGCAGACGCTCTTATCCAGAGCGACTTACAAATTGGTGCATTCACCCTATAGCCAGTGGGATAACCACTTTACAATTATTTTTTATTTTTTATATTTTTTTTGGGGGGGGGGGGTAGAAGGATTACTTTATCCTATCCCAGGTATTCCTTAAAGAGGTGGGGTTTCAAATGTCTCCGGAAGGTGGTGAGTGACTCCGCTGTCCTGGCATCGTGAGGGAGCTTGTTCCACCATTGGGGTGCCAGAGCAGCGAACAGTTTTGACTGGGCTGAGCAGGAACTATGCTTCCGCAGAGGAAGGGGAGCCAGCAGGCCAGAGGTGGATGAACGCAATGACCTCGTTTGGGTGTAGGGACTGATCAGAGCCTGAAGGTACGGAGGTGCCGTTCCCCTCACAGCTCCATAGGCAAGCACCATGGTCTTGTAACAGATGCGAGCTTCAACTGGAAGCCAGTGGAGTGTGCGGAGGAGCGGGGAGACGTGAGAGAACTTGGGAAGGTTGAACACCAGACGGGCAGCGGCATTCTGGATGAGTTGTAGGGGTTTAATGGCACAGGCAGGAGCCCAGCCAACAGCGAGTTGCAGTAATCCAGACGGGAGATGACAAGTGCCTGGATTAGGACCTGTGCCGCTTCCTGTGTAAGGCAGGGTCGTACTCTCCGAATGTTGTAGAGCATGAACCTGCAGGATCGGGTCACCGCCTTGATGTTAGCGGAGAACGACAGGGTGTTGTCCAGGGTCACGCCAAGGCTCTTCGCACTCTGGGAGGAGGACACAACGGAGTTGTCAACCGTGATGGCGAGATCATGGAACGGGCAGTCCTTCCCTCTTCCGGGAGGAAGAGCAGCTCCGTCTTGCCAAGGTTCAGCTTGAGGTGTTGATCCGTCATCCATACTGATATGTCTGCCAGACATGCAGAGATGCGATTCGCCACCTGGTTATCAGAAGGGGGAAAGGAGAAGATTAGTTGTGTATCGTCAGCGTAGCAATGATAGGAGAGGCCATGTGAGGATATGACAGAGCCAAGTGACTTGGTGTATTGCGAGAATAGGAGAGGGCCTAGAACTGAGCCCTGGGGGACACCAGTAGTGAGAGCACGTGGTGCGGAGACAGCTTCTCGCCACGCCACTTGGTAGGAGCGACCGGTCAGGTAGGACGCAATCCAAGAGTGAGCCGCGCCGGAGATGCCCAGCTCGGAGAGGGTGGAGAGGAGGATCTGATGGTTCACAGTATCAAATGCAGCAGACAGGTCTAGAAGGACAAGAGCAGAGGAGAGAGAGTTAGCTTTAGCAGTGCGGAGAGCCTCCGTGACACAGAGAAGAGCAGTATCAGTTGAATGACCAGTCCTGAAACCTGACTGGTTTGGGTCAAGAAGGTCATTCTGAGAGAGATAGCAAGAGAGTTGGCTAAAGACGGCACGCTCAATAGTTTTGGAAAGAAAAGAAAGAAGGGATACTGGTCTGTAGTTGTTGACATCAGAGGGATCAAGTGTTGGTTTTTTTGAGAAGGGGTGCAACTCTCGCTCTCTTGAAGACGGAAGGGACATAGCCAGCGGTCAAGGATGAGTTGATCAGCGAGGTGAGGTAGGGGGGGGGAAGGTCACCGGAGATGGTCTGGAGAAGAGAGGAGGGGATGGGGTCAAGCGGGCAGGTTGTTGGGCGGCCTGCAGTCACAAGTCGCGAGATTTTATCTGGAGAGAGAGGGGAGAAAGAAGTCAAAGCATAGGGTGTAGGGCAGTGTGAGCAGGACCAGCAGTGTCATTAGACTTAACAAACGAGGATCGGATGTCGTCAACCTTCTTTTCAAAGTGGTTGACGAAGTCATCCACAGAGAGGGAGGAGGGGGGAGGGAGGAAGATTCAGCAGGGAGAGAACGTGGCAAAAGAGCTTCCTAGGATTAGAGGCAGATGCTTGGAATTTAGAGTGGTAGAAAGTGGCCTTAGCAGCAGAAACAGATGAAGAGAATGTAGAGAGGAGGGAGTGAAAAGATGCCAGGTCCGCAGGGAGTCTAGTTTTCTTCCATTTCCGCTCAGCTGCCCGGAGCTCTGTTCTGTGAGCTCGCAATGAGTCATCAAGCCACGGAGCTGGAGGGGAGGACCGAGCCGGCCGGGAGGATAGGGGACACAGAGAGTCAAAGGATGCAGAAAGGGAGGAGAGGAGGGTTGAGGAGGCAGAATCAGGAGATTGGAGGGAGAAGGATTGAGCAGAGGGAAGAGATGATAGGATGGAAGAGGAGAGAGTAGTGGGAGAGAGAGAGCGAAGGTTGCGGCGGCGCATTACCATCTGTGTAGGGGCAGAGTGAGTAGTGTTGGAGGAGAGTGAGAGAGAAAAGGATACAAAGTAGTGGTCAGAGACATGAAGGGGAGTTGCAGTGAGATTAGTAGAAGAGCAGCATCTAGTAAAGATGAGGTCAAGCGTATTGCCTGCCTTGTGAGTAGAGGGGGACGGTGAGAGGGTGAGGTCAAAAGAGGAGAGGAGTGGAAAGAAGGAGGCAGAGAGAAATGAGTCAAATGTAGACGTAGGGAGGTTGAAATCCCCCAAAACTGTGAGGGGTGAGCCATCCTCAGGAAAGGAACTTATCAAGGCGTCAAGCTCATTGATGAACTCTCCAAGGGAACCTGGAGGGGCGATAGATGACAAGGATATTAAGCTTAAATGGGCTAGTGACTGTGACAGCATGGAATTCAAATGAGGAGATAGACAGATGGGTTAGGGGAAAAATTGAGAATGTCCACTTGGGAGAGATGAGGATTCCTGTGCCACCACCCCCTCTGACCAGATGCTCTCGGGGTATGCGAGAACACATGGTCAGACGAGGAGAGAGCAGTAGGAGTAGCAGTGTTTTCAGTGGTAATCCATGTTTCCGTCAGCGCCAGGAAGTCGAGGGACTGGAGGGTAGCATAGGCTGGGATGAAGTCAGCCTTGTTGGCAGCAGAACGGCAGTTCCAGAGGCTGCCTGAGACCTGGAACTCCACGTGGGTGGTGCGTGCAGGGACCACCAGGTTAGAGAGGCAGCAGCCACGCGGTGTGAGGCGTTTGTGTAGCCTGTGCGGAGAGGAGAGAACAGGGATAGGCAGAGGCATAGTTGACAGGCTGTAGCAAATGGCTACAATAATGCAGAGGAGATCGGAATGAAATGAACTAAACATCTGGGAAAGGAGAGAGCATGGCCTCCCTCACCACATCTCCCAAATATAACTCTCCCAACTTCCACCTCAGAAACTATAATTGTTTCACTGAAACACCCGAATAAAAACTCTCCCAACTTCCACTTTAGAAATTAGAATTGTTGCAAACTACAGCGGTTCAATGTTTCAAGGAATAGACTCAACTTACTTTATTCAGCTAGCTAACTATGACGCCATAGCTAACTAGCATGCTAGCATCCAATAACACACGGTTTAGCACCAATACTTGGTTACAACAAACTACCAATAGTGTGTTAACACACTAAACAGATAATTCGTGTCCGTGTCTAGTTCCTTTCATAACGCAGCAATAATTAAAACGTTGGCTAGCTAGCACAAAGATATAGTACTGCTAGCTGGTAGTGTTGACTAGCTAGCAATGGCTGCTGTGTTGACTTTGTTTGAAAAACGGCGTCGCTGCGAACGAATGTAGCTGGCTAAAATTATATTGTATTTAGTTGCTATATGGTAGCGTTGGCTAGCTAGCAATGGCTGCGGTGATGACTTTGTTTGAAAAACGGCGTCGCTGCGAACGAATGTAGCTGGCTAAAAGGATAATGTATTTAGTTGCTACAGTACTGCTAGCTAGTAGCTGGTAGTGTTGGCTAGCTAGCAATGGCTGCGGTGTTGACTTTGTTTGAAAAACGGCGTCGCTGCGAACGAATGTAGCTGGCTATCTAACCTCGATAGTTACTCTATACTACACCTTTATCTTTGATACAAATACAACTATGTAGCTAGCCAACATTACACTAATCAAATCGTTCCATTGTAATGTAATGTGTCATATTACCTGCGGAGCGAAGTACAGCATGACTACTCACCTCCACACAGAAATATATATATATATATATATTTCTTAATTCCATTCTTTACTTTTAGATTTGTGTGTATTGTTGTGTATTGTTAGATATTACTGCACTGTTGGAGCTAGTTACACAAGCATTTCACTATACCCGCAATAACATCTGCTAAATATGTGCACTTTGGTTTTAGAAGTGGGGAGGACATAACCTGGAGGGGGATCTGGGGGTCCTCCCCTATAATGTTTTTGGGCATCTTAAGCTAATTTCCTGCAATTTTACACAATCCTATATGCCGTCTCCATTTAGAACAAAAAGTAAGCAAAAATGCCCACAGTCATCAAGCTAGGTAAGATATCATTATTAAATATGTTTAAGTGATTAATAAGACTGAACTAGATCAAAGGCAATTCAATAGTACATATTGCGTTGCACCTTTAACCAATAGCTTATCAAATCAACAACTCTTGAAAAAATACAAAGACTTTTGAAATGCAATTTCAGAATGTGGAGGGGACATGACCCCCCCTGTTCCCAGTGAAAGTTGTGCCCCTAAATATGTGTGTGACCAATAAAATGTTATTTGATTTGATTTTGACCCATAACCATTATTCACCGAAAGTGACCTTATCAATTGCTCCTAAAACCTAAGGTCAGTGAGGTGTGGAATGACCGTTTAAAACTGCTGTTCCTGGTAGTTGGTTGGCTGGTATTTCATGTTGGTTTTGGTGTCTCACACAATGAGGTCTGTTTTGTGTTTCCATTTCAGTCCTCTTTTTTTTTAACATTATTTTTGGTTTTAGTTTTTTACAACCCTTCTCATTTTGTTTGGGGGAGGTTTTATGAAGTCCCTCGAGAAAAGCAGCTTTCTTAAAGCCTCAATCCTGAGTTTGCATTTCAGCCCAGTGGCAGACCAGCTACTTGATGTGGTATAAAGATGAGGGGTGGGGCTAAATTCATAGACTGATGGAGTAATACAACCTTATATTAGGGGTTATAATAGGGCAAGACATTAGAAGCTCATGAGGCATTTATATCAGTTGTATTCTTCAAGAATCAATTGCCATATATTATTAACCAAATTGACCATTAAACAGCGGGAGCTCTCCCAGATATATATACACTACCAGTCAAAAGTTTGGACTCAACTACTCATTCAAGGGTTTTTATTTATTTTTATATTTTTTACATTGTAGAATAATAGTGAAGACATGGGGCTCCCAAGTGGCGCAGCGGTCTAAGACACTGCATCTCAGTGCTTGAGGTGTCGCTACAGACCCCCTGGTTCGATTCCAGGCTGAATCACAACCGGCCGTGATTGGGAGTTCCAAAGGGCGGCGCACAATTGGCCTAACGTCGTCCGGGTTTGGCCGGTGTAGGCCGTCATTGTAAATAAGAATTTGTTCTTAACTGACTTGCCTAGTAAAAAACTAAACATCAAAACTATGAAAGAACACATATGGAATCATGTAGTAACCAAAAAAGTGTTTAACAAATCAAAATATATTTTAGATTCTTCAAATAGCCACCCTTTGCCTTGATAACAGCTTTGCACACTCTTGGCATTCTCTCAACCAGCTTCACCTGGAATGCTTTTCCAACAGTCTTGAAGGAGTTCCCACATATGATGAGCACTTGTTGGCTGCTTTTCCTTCACTCTGCCGTCCGACTCATCCCAAACCATCTCTATTGGGTTGAGGCCGGGGCATTGTGGAGGCCACGTCATCTGATGCAGCACTCCATCACTCTCCTTCTTGGTAAAATAGCCCTTACACAGCCTGGAAGTGTGTTGGGTTATTGTCCCGTTGAAAAACAAATGATAGTCCCACCAAGCCCAAACCAGATGGGATGGCGTATCGCTGCAGAATGCTGTTGTAGCCATGCTGGTTAAGTGTGCCTTGAATTCTAAATAAGTCACAGACAGCGTCACCAGCAAAGCACCCCCACACAATAAAACCTCCTCCTCCATGCTTTACGGTGGGAAATACACATGTGAAGATCATCCGTTCACCCACACCGCGTCTCACAAAGACACGGCGGTTGGAACCAAAAATCTCCAAATTGGACTCCAGACCAAATGACACATTTCCACCGGTCTGATGTCCATTGCTCGTGTTTCTTGGCCCAAGCAGGTCTCTTCTTCTTATTGGTGTCCTTTAGTAGTAGTTTCTTTGCAGAAATTCGACCATGAAGGCCTGATTCACACAGTCCCCTTTGAACAGTTGATGTTGAGATGTGTCTGTTACTTGAACTCTGTGAAGCATTTATTTGGGCTGCAATTTCTAACAGGCACACCTGTTAATTGAAATGCATTCCAGGTGACTACCTCATGAAGCTGATTGAGAGAATGCCAAGAGTGTGCAAAGCTGTCATCAAAGCAAAGGGTGGCTACTTTGAAAAATCTTTAATAAAAGGTAGGCCTATGGCATACCCTCTCATACCCCCTCAATTCGAGTCTTGGTTTGAACTTAACAGTCCTTCACTGACACGAAGGTAGGCCATTAAAAGAGTGGATGAATTGACCGATAAATCTATGGATATAGCAGCCAATAGCCTAATTTCATCTGTCAAACAGGTAGGCCTACCTCTTATTTCTTAAATAGGAAGAAATAGGCTCCACCACAAAGACTTCTTGTTGTCAGTAAAGTCTAATTAATTAAAATGAAGACGGTTTAAATGAATTATGCCTACTCTAATTTGTCTACTTTCAGCACCATGAGCTGTCCATTTCCGATTGATTGTGCCGCGGCTGCTGCTTCAAGTTTCAGCGCCACAATGTAAGTTACCCGAATCTGGCTTATTGTGAGGTCAATAACTCTCATAAATACAGTACATCATTGGCAACAAACATACTGTTTTAATCAAATCAATTATAGTAGTAGGTAGCTATCAAAGTTGACCTCGGGTCCATCTCATCTTCACGCTCTCCTTCTCAAACTGAACAGAACAAAGGCTACAGGCTAGTCCGCGCCCAATTCTTTGAACTAGGCCTAATCAAAAATACTTTTCTTAAGAAACCTTTGATTCTCTTCCTGAACTGCCACCATAGCCCTACACAGCACAGCCATTGGTTAAGCAGCACACCAAAACGTTTTTGATCAGCAAGAGCAGAGCAGGCCGGGGCTCATGGTTGCAGTGTGTAATGCACAGATTCACGCTGCAGTGTATAATGCAGTGTGCAATGCGGCCTAGTTTTCTTTTACACCATCCCAGCAGCTATCTTAGAAATATAACTTTGCTCTGTGCTTCTCCGAGCATGCACTTTGTAGTCTATAGCCTAGACCACACTAAATAGCCTATAGGCAAGAGATCAGGGCAGCATCGGGCACACATCAATACAGAGCCTAATAAGCAACTAATTCTAAAACACTGAGAAAATATTTCATCAATTACAAATTACACGACCCTCCCCTGGACAACTTTTAAAAAATAAAAAATAATCCTCCCTTTTACTGAATTTGAAAAAGCATGACGTTCCCCTATTTTCCTCCAGGTAACCATTCTGTACATTTCAATCCATCCCTGGGGTGCCATTAAACATTTATAATTGCTCAGATATGTCAACTGGGCCAAGATTTTCAAAAGTTATCTACAGTTGAAGTCAGAAGTTTACATACACTTAGGTTGGAGTCCTTAAAACTCATTTTTCAACCACTCCACACATTTCTTGTTAACAAACTATCGTTTTGGCAAGTTGGTTAGGACATCTACTTTGTGCATAACACAAGTAATTTTTCCAACAATTGTTTACAGACCGATTATTTCACTTATAATTCACTGTATCACAATCCCAGTGGGTCAGAAGTTTACATACACTAATTTGACTTAGCCTTTAAACAGCTTGGAAAATTCCAGAAGATGTCATGGCTTTAGAAGCTTCTGATAGGCTAGTTGACATCATTTGAGTCAATTGGAGGTGTACCTGTGGATGTATTTCAAGGCCTACCTTCAAACTCAGTGCCTCTTTGCTTGACATCATGGGAAAATCAAAAGAAATCAGCCAAGACCTCAGAAAAAAATGGTAGACCTCCACAAGTCTGGTTAATCCTTTGGAGCAATTTCCAAACACCTGAAGGTACCACGTTTATCTGTACAAACAATAGTACACAAGTATAAACACCATGGGACCATGCAGCCGTCATACCGCTCAGGAAGGAGACGCGTTCTGTCTCCTAGAGATGAACGTACTTTGCTGTGAAAAGTGCAAATCAATCCCAGAACAACAGAAAAGGACCTTGTGAAGATGCTGGAGGAAACAGGTACAAAAGTATCTATATCCACTGTAAAACGAGTTCTATATCGACATAACCTGAAAGGCCTCTCCGCAAGGAAGAAGCCACTGCTCGAAAACTGCCATAAAAAAGCCAGACTACGGTTTGCAACTGCACATGGGGACAAAGATCTTACTTTTTGGAGAAATGTCCTCTGGTCTGATGAAACAAAAATAGAAGTGTTTGGCCATAATGACCATCATTATGTTTGGAGGAAAAAGGGGGGGCTTGCAAGCTGAAGAACACCATCCCAACCGTGAAGCACGGAGGTGGCAGCATCATGCTGTGGGGGTGCTTTGCTGCAGGAGGGACTGGTGCACTTCACAAAATAGATGGCATCATGAGGAACGAAAATTATGTGGATATATTGAAGCAACATCTCAAGATGTCAGTCAGGAAGTTAAAGCTTGTTCGCAAATGGCTCTTCCAAATGGACTATGACCCCAAGCATACTTCCAAAGTTGTGGCAAAATGGCTTAAGGACAACAAAGTCAAGGTATTGGAGTGGCCATCTCAAAGCCCTGACCTCAATCCTATAGAATATTTGTTTGTGGGCAGAACTGAAAAAGCGTGTGCGAGCAAGGAGGCCTACAAACCTGACTCAGTTACACCAGCTCTCTGTCAGGAGGAATGGGCCAGAATTCACCCAACTTATTGTGGGAAGCTTGTGGAAGGCTACCTGAAACGTTTGACACAAGTTAAACAATTTAAAGGCAATGCTATGAAATACTAATTGAGTGTATGTAAACTTCTGACCCACTGGGAATGTAATGAAATAAATAAAAAGCTGAAATACATCATTCTCTCTACTTTTTTTCTGACATTTCACATTCTTAAAATAAAGTGGTGATCCTAACTGTCCTAAGACAGGGAATTTTTACTAGAATTAAATGTCAGGAATTGTGAGAAACTGAGTTTAAATGTATTTGGCTAAAATGTATGTAAACCTCCGACTTCAACTGTATCTGGATTTTGTGCTTTGGATAGGATTAAATGCACAGAAATGTAATGAACAGAATGGGCGTTCTATTTCTATGCATTTAATACCATCCGATAGGCAAACTTCAGATAGACAACTTTTGAAAATATCAGGAAGGTGTTCCTAATTTTTGGTATACTCAATGTAAACCCCCAGACCTGATTCACTGGAAGTATACTGTATCCCTGAAAGGGTTAAAAAGCAGAATATGAGATATGCTGTTGTGTAATACCTTCTACTGACAGATGCAGCCACATTATTAGCCCGGTATATAGTGTTGATGGCTTACTACAGTATCCTCCTCATGGGGCCTAAGTAAGTAATATCTTTCAGCTGTCATGGCAACACCATAATACATTCTTTGCCTTTCTTCAAAATGCTGTATTAAAAAATTTATTAAGGTTTGTCTAAAAAACAATCGAAAAAGAAATACAAGATTCATACAATTCCTGGATGGGTGACTCCGAAGTCTTCCTGAAACAAGATTTGACAACTAAAATACAAGTGGATGAAAGAACATAACATTGCAGGACATCAATTGAAACGAGCCCCTCAATACACCAAACTATGCTTTGTTCCAATACGATTTCAAATGGTATGATTCCTCTATCTAGGCTAGTGTGTGTGTGGTGATTTTCTTTCCAGATGTGAAAAAGGTTGACAGCGTGAATCTGTGAAATGCTTCTCCGCATGATTCTAAAAGTCTGAGACCTAGTGAAATCCCAGTGTATCCATTTGAGATCTCCCCTGCAAAAGAGCAGCCGCCGTGTGTTGAGAAGAGACATGTTCAAAGGTGACCGTGAACGAAGTGTGCGTTACAAACACCTATACTATATGCCATTATCTGGGAGCGAGAACCATGAGAAGAAGACTCAACCCACCTGACTGTGGAAGAAGTGCCAATGAGCATAGGATGAAAGATATAGATTTGTTAGGGTTGACATTAATATGTTGGCCTTGCCTCATGGTAAAGGTCAACGGCCACATTACACTCGAGGGGGGTTCTACATTACATAAAGCATTGAAATGGTAATATTTTAAAGCCGCTAACAGCTGCTATTTGCCTGATAGTATTTCTTTTTAATTTTTTTATTTAACCTTTATTTAACCAGGTAAGCCAGTTGAGAACAAGTTCTCATTTACAACTGCGACCTGGCCAAGATAAAGCAAAGCAGTGCGATTAAAAACAACAACAACACAGAGTTACACATGGGATAAACAAAACGTACAGTCAAAAACACAATAGAAAATCTATAAACAGTGTGTGCAAATGTAGTAAGTTATGGAGGTAAGGCAATAAATAGGCCATAGTGCAAAATCATTACAATTTATTATTAACACTGGAGTGATAGATGTGCAGAAGATGATGTGCAAATAGAGATACTGGGGTGCAAATGAGCAAAATAAATAACAATATGGGGATGTGGTAGTTGGGTGGGATAATTACAAATGGGCTGTATACAGGTGCAGTGATCGGTAAGCTGCTCTGACAACTGATGCTTAAAGTTAGTGAGGGAGATAAGAGTCCCCAGCTTCAGAGATTTTTGCAGTTCATTCCAGTAATTGGCAGCAGAGAACTGGA
The DNA here is from genome assembly GCF_020615455.1 of Coregonus clupeaformis. Classification (NCBI taxonomy): domain Eukaryota; kingdom Metazoa; phylum Chordata; class Actinopteri; order Salmoniformes; family Salmonidae; genus Coregonus; species Coregonus clupeaformis. Next base: position 53,168,862 of record NC_059201.1, read on the forward strand.
AGGAATGGCGGCCAAAGGAGTTGTTGGCTTTGGGGATGACCAGTGAGATATACCTGGTGGAGCGCATACTACGGGTGGGTGTTGCTATGGTGACTAATGAGCTAAGATAAGGCGGGGATTTGCCTAGCAGTGATTTATAGATGACCTGGAGCCAGTGGGTTTGGCGACGAATACGTAGTGAGGGCCAGCCAACGAGAGCGTACAGGTCACAATGGTGGGTAGTATATGGGGCTTTGGTGACAAAACGGATGGCACTGTGATAGACTAGATTATTGAGGTATTACATGGTGACAATTGTTCCAAATATGGTCTGATTACTTGAAAAATGTAATCAGTTACTGATTACACATTACATGACAATAAAAGTCATTAGTAACGAAATCTAAATGAGTGACTTAAGCCCTATTTGCACAGGACTAGTATTACACTGGAGCGTTAGTTATGTAATTATTACCCCAGCATGTTCTTTTTTCCAGTGGATGATTCAGACAGGATTCGTTTGACCAAACAGCCCATGTAATTTTTTTTTTCCTCATTCATAATTTACCGTTATGACAGAAGCCTGGAGGCTCTTCTAGGTGTGAAGATATTTAAAATGTCTAGGGATAGCCTAATATTGGCCTAATGGCCTTCAGTTCGGAGAATGTCAAAATAATAACGCATATCAATAAGAATCATGAACTGTAACCTATGCAGACATTTAATTAACCGACGCATTTGGCAATTTATGAATTAATTTGCACAATATCGTCCACCTCATCTTTTAAAAGAAAAGTATGGCACTAGAAAAGTTGATATGTGACAAAACAGATCATTCATCTGTAGGCTACCTGCATAGCACTTTGTTTTAAGCATACATTTATTCCCATGTTCTTACCCAAACTGGGTGCAGCACCTGTTAAACTCTTTAATATTCCTCAAAACACAGTGATGACGATTCGCACGGGATAAGTATTATCAGAGGACCCGGGAGTTTGCCGAAAAACAGTAGGTTTTTAGGGCTGGGATAATAACCTTCCTGCCAAGTATAAATTACTGACATGACAGATTTGGATGGGACAAAAATTACAGATGTGGTGATTTGTGCTTGTGCACATAATTACATTACCTTTGCTCCCCCCAGTAAAACATATCCCGTCCGAATAGGGCTTTATTCTGATTGCTTCCTTCGACTTATTCCTTGGTTAGCCAGCATCTGCCTCCTCAGTTTATGCTGCAGACCGATCAGTTCCCAACCAAATCCCCAGCATCCTTGGGCAAGTGCTGACTGAACTGCCTGCTGCATCTTCTTGATGAAACGGCATCAGTGCTAAAAGGTTGGCTCCACCGCCAAGTTCCAGCACTTTCCCACAACTCATTCTTTGATTGTGAAATTATAGGCCTACTACACCCAGCCACCAAGCAGATTGTGGACAGTAAAATAGGAAATTGTCATTTTTATTAAATGTCCGGCCCACCCTTAAAAGTCTTCAATAGACAGATGAAACGGATCCAAGAGAAACCTGATTATTTCATGAATTTGATGATCAGTTATGCAAATAGCCTACTCTGAATGTGTAGACTATTCAAAGTTCGCAAAAACGCATAGATCTGTCCGAAAAGACAGACAGGTATTTTAGTGAACTCGTTTCAACTGACACTAGAGATGTAGCTATCTAAGCAGCTGATTTGTCATGTGTCATCACAACGCTTGGGAAGAGAACAGGGTGGAGCTGTGTTGACTAATCAAAAATATCACGTATTTTGACACAAAGATCATGATGAAATGTGGGATGATTCAGTTCTCAGTAAGTGGGGGTCTGACCTTTTTAAATTTAAATTTAAAAACGTTTTTGTGGATAGCAACCAAGGAGAATAAATGTGGCATTTTTGGAGATTTCAAATACCAAATGACGCCTAATAGTGCTTGTTTCAATGAATCACAAAGAAAGAGAAAAGTAGTTATTTGGTATGTTATTACAATTTCACTGTCTAAAGGTGAGTTAAAACCAGGTAAAATAAAGCTCAACCTGAAAAATAAATTGCAATACATACAGCACAGTTCTCATCATTGTTTCCTACTGTCCTTCACAATTTACGTTACGACCTACTAGACATTCAGAATTAGCATCCTAGATAGCAGAGACAACTATACACTTTTAGAAAAAAGGGTTCCAAAAGGGTTCTTCGGCTGTCCCCATAGGAGAACCCTTTTAAATTCCAGGTAGAACCCTTTTTGGTTCCAGGTAGAACTATTTTGGGTTCCATGTAGAACCCTCTGTGTAAAGGGTACTACATGGATTTCAAAAGGGTTCTATCTGGAACCAAAAGTGTTCTACCTGGAATCAAAAAGGGTTCTTCAAAGGGTTCTCCTATGGGGACAACCAAATAACACTTTTAAGTTCTAAAAAAAAAAAAAGAAAAGAAAAAATGAAAAAAGTTCTAGATAGCACCTTTTTTCTAAGAGTGTAGCTACAGGGTAGTAATATTTTTTCCCCCTGTGGTATGGAGGTAAATGTGTGTTTTCTTGGGTAAGAAAACATATGAATAAACATATTTGAAGAACTGTGAAAATTTGAACGTCAAATCCATCTATCATTGCTAGGCTCCTTTGTAACGAGTCTCCTGAGTGGCGCAGTGGTCTAAGGCGCCGCATCGCAGTGCTAACTGTGCCACTAGAGATCCTGGTTCGAATCCAGGCTCTGTCGCAGCCGGCCGCGACCGGGAGACTCATGGGCGGCGCATAATTGGCCCAGGGTAGGGGAGGGAATGGCCGGCAGGGATGTAGCTCAGTTGATAGAGTATGGCGTTTGCAACGCCAGGGTTGTGGGTTCGATTCCCACGGGGGGGCAGTATAAAAAAAAATATATATATAAAAAATATATATATATATCTTAAAAAATGTATTCACTAACTGTAAGTCGCTCTGGATAAGAGCGTCTGCCAAATGACTTAAATGTAAATGTAATGATGTGTCGTGCTATTTCAGTTGGCTCAATACCACATCGCTGCGTCTCATGATGAGAGAGCCCCATGTACTGCACACAATTGGCTTGGCCCAGACATCTGATAGGCCGTTGAATGCTGATTGTAACTGTTGTAATGGTGACACTGATCCCAGCAGCATCATCTGAGAGAAAATGGAAGAAATCCATTAAACTGGTGGGGAAATCAAGTAAACATGTGGATTGTCAGTCCTTGCATCCTTCCTGACGATGTAGTTCATTTTGTTCCAACACAAGTGGTGTGTTACAGGAGGGGGTCGCAATTCCGGAGCGACCCACTAGGTGTCATCCTCCGACAACCTTAGGCACCTTCGGGACTAATCATCATCCTATTGGTGTCACCTGTGTCTATCTGTTCACCTGTGTATTTATGCCCTCACTTCCCTGTGTTCCCTTGCACAGTTTTCTATGCTAGTTTCTCTATGTCCAGCAGTACTACTCAGTGTCTGATCGGAGACCTATGTACAGGTACTTGAGATGTGTTCTCCATTGTTTCGATATTTGTTTCAGTCTTAGGTATAATTTCGTATTTTGGCTGTCAGACGTTTTTTGGAGACTTATTTGCTCCGCCTTTCTTTTATCGTGATAAGTCTGTTATTTAGTATTTTGGCTTCGGGACCACCAGTAAAGATCCTTGTTTCACCATCTCTGCCTACTGCCTACTGTATATCCTGCACCGCACCTGGGTCACACCTCACCCCAACCCTTACAGTGGTGGTCCTATCGTTGGGATGGAACACAGAAAAACGCAATCTTTTAAATATCTTAATTTTTTGCTATAGTCTGCCTGGCGTGCCAAATGGGCGGGGTTTGCAAGACTATTCTATTGGTTTAATTCCACCAGGCAAGCTCAAAATTTTAAATGATTTCAAATAGTATTTAAACCCAGGTATGGTTATTATATCAGTCCGGTTGCAGAAGATTTCTATTGAAATGAACATACCGGTATAGCTCATGTAATTAATTCATCTAATTAGCCATTAATGTAGTCGTTGCTGAGACTATGAAGCATGTTGAACACCTCTTTAATAGAGGCCAGGTCCTCAGAGATCAAGAGCAAACAGGTTCTTTGCCATGGGGCCTTGAGAGAGGTTAATAGTGATATATTTTATTTATTCAGCTAATGTCCCTAAGCCGAGCAAAGAGAGAGCATACTAGGTACAAGGTCATGGAAAACTCCATTAATTAAAATACAGAAGGGAATAATAAATGTTTCAGATGGTAGGCAGGTCCAATATGTCTTCCTGTTGAGTGCTAAAACCAACATTCAGGTGTTAAGACCATGAAAGAATGTGGTAGAGCTCAAAGTAGAGCTATTTACACCCTCTGAATGAGACTCCTAATGCAGATATCATTTCCTGAGACTGTGAAATGTGATGGAATTAGATGGTGCATTTCTTTCCAATTCATTTGGGATTGAACCATATACGTAGTTGGAGCTACACAACAGATGGCATTAACTTCACATTATACCTTTTTTTGAGGTATGAAAACATCTGACAATCTTTGATTTATTCCGTAAACTTTCACTGGAGTAGATACTGTATCTCATGCATAGTATATGTAAAAACAATTGCCATATGCTAGCCTAGATACCAAGTGAATATGTTAAAACAGCCTTAAACCACTGCCCAGCAAACATGCCCACATTGGCACGATGTGGGCCCAATGCAGGCTAAAATATTGGCCCCATGTAGGCTTCCCACATTGGGCCAATGAGACTTTGCTCATTGGCTCCACATTGGCCCAAGGCAGGTTGCCCTAAGGGCAGCTCTCTCTTCGCTTAAAATTACCCGACCCTTTGGATCGGCTGTCTTTAATGGGCCCATTTGGCCCAAATATGAGCTCATGGTATTTTCCCTATGTGTATTCCCCACCACATGCTAATTTATCAGTTGTATATATTATTTAATAGTTATTTAGTTATCATTTATTTATTACAATTTAACTCAATGCATACATTTTATTATTTTTGCCCCAGCACATTTGTTATTGTTTTTGTTTTGTTTATGAAACGGAGGAGCATCATAGTAAAAACTTTTGCAATATATACTCTGCTGTTCTGTCGTGCGTGCAATGATGTGCAATGACTTCAGAGGGGGAAAAAAACATTGTTCGTTGTTGTATGTAATTTCTTTGTTGTTGTAATATTGCAAACAGACCTGGCAGTTTCACCATTAATGATTCCAACTTTAAAGGTCTTTAGTGAACATGTTACATTGCATCAGAAAGACAACCAACCCACTGGGCACACCACGTAATTTCAACGTGGATAATTGGGTGATATTTGGTTGAAACATTGATCAATGAGAATACAAACTATAATCACCTACTCAAAAAGGCAGCCAAAGGTTAGTTGAATTTCCAATGTGTTATCACTATGCTTTCAACCATCAAAAAGTACAATGAAATTCAAACAGAAAAACAATGTCTTATTTTTGGTTTAGTTGTCGCCCAAATGTCTATCACTGCGCTTTCAACCATTTAAAATCAAAGCAAAGTTCAAATAGGAATACAATGTCAGAAATGTTGTTTATTTATAATACAGATGGATGTGTTATCACTGTGCTTAATCTAATAGCAGAACCAAATTACCTGGATTGCAGATGGGATTACATAGAAATTACTGAACAAAAATATAAATGCAACAATTTCAAAGATTTTACTGAGTTACAGTTTATATAAGGAAATCAGTCAATTTAAATGAATTCATTAGGCCCCAACCTATGGATTTCACTTGACTGGGCAGGGTGCAGCCATGGGTGGGCCTGGGAGGGTATAGGCCCACCCACTTGGCAGCTAGTCCCACCCATTGTAGAGCCAGGCCCAGCCAATCAGAATGGGTTTTTCCCCACAAAAGGGCTTTATTACAGACAGAAATACTCCTCAGCACATGGGACCAACACTTTACATGTTGCGTTCATATTTTTGTTCAGTTCATGGTGCAAGTGATCAATGCCATTTGAGATTATATGCAGATCATTACAGCAATTGTGAAGATCTCCACAGACCTGCAACAACCTATACAAGACCTATCTTGAACATGCACACTTTACAATGCATTAGGAAAGTATTCAGACCCCTTGACTTTTTCTACATTGTGTTACATTACAGCCTTATTCTAAAATTGATTAAAAAAATTAAAATCCCCATCAATCTACCCCATAATGACAAAGTGAAATCAGGATTTTAGAAATGTTCGCAAATGTATTAAAATAAAAAAACAGAAATACGTTATTTACATAAGTATTCAGCCCCTTTGCTATGAGCTCAGGTTCATCCAGTTTCCATTGATCATCCTTGATTGGAGTCCACCTGTGGTAAATTCAATTGATTGGACATGACTTGGAAAGGCACACACCTGTCTATATAAGGTCCCACAGTTGACAGTGCATATCAGAGCAAAAACCAAGCCTTGAGGTCGAAGGAATTGTCCATAGAGCTCCAAGACAGGATGGTGTCGAGGCACAGATCTGGGGAAGGGTACCAAAAAATGTCTGCAGCATTGAAGGTCCCCAAGAACACAGTGGCCTCCATCATTCTTAAATGGAAGAAGTTTGGAACCACCATGACTCTTTCTAGAGCTGGCCGCCCGGCCAAAATGAGCAATCAGGGGAGAAGGGCCTTGGTCAGGGAGGTGACCAAGAACCCGATGGTCACTCTGACAGAGCTCCTCTGTGGAGATGGGCGAACCTTCCAGAAGGACAACCATCTCTGCAGCACCCCACCAATCAGGCCTTTATGGTAGAGTGGCCAGACGGAAGCCACTCCTCAGTAAAAGGCACATGACAGCCCGCTTGGAGTTTGCCAAAATGTACCTAAAAACTCTCAGACCATGAGAAACAAGATTCTCTGGTCTGATGAAACCAAAATGGAACTAGCCTGAAAGCCAAGCGTCACGTCTGGAGAAAACCTGGCACCGTCCCTACGGTGAAGCTTGGTGGTGGCAACATCATTCTGGAGGGATGTTTTTCAGCGGCAGGGACTGGGAGACTACTCAGGATCGAGGGAAAGATGAACGGAGCAAAGTACAGAGCGATCCTTAATGAAAACCTGCTCCAGAGCGCTCAGGACCTCAGACTGGGGCGAAGGTTCAACTTCCAACAGGACAACGACCCTAATAACACAGCCAAGGCAATGCAGGAGTGGCTTCAAGATAAGTCTCTGAATGTCCTTGTGTGGCCCAGCCAGAGCCTGATCGAACATCTCTGGAGAGACCTGAAAATAGCTCCCCATCGAACCTGACAGAGCTGGAGAGGATCTGCATAGAAGAATGGGAGAAACTCCCCAAATACAGGTGTGTCAAGCTTGTAGCGTCATACCCAAGAAGACTCGAGGCTGTAATTGCTGCCAAAGGTGCTTCAACAAAGTACTGAGTAAAGGGTCTCAATACTTATGTAAATGTAATATTTCCACAGTTATTTTTTATACATTCACTAAAATGTCTAAAAACCTGTTTTTGCTTTGTCATTATGGGGTATTGTGTGTAGAGTGATGAGGGGGAAAACAATTTAATCAATTTTAGAATAAGGCTGTAACGTAACAAAATGTGAAAAAAGTCAAGGGGTATGAATACTTTCCAAATGCACTGTATATGATTACATAAGAAGACATTCATAGTTACTGTATACCTCAAAATGTGGCCATTGATGTGTGACTCATTTTAAGGTTGAATTTTACATTAGTTTGTAAGATAGCCTTAAATACCATTTTTATCTAAATACCAAATCATTTCTGGGTAACAGTTAAGTACCTTACTGAGTTTGTTTTCAATTAAAATGGTCAAAAAGAAACAAAAATAGCTTCTTATCAAAGAGCAATTTCTCATGCAAGAATTTTGCTTGAACTGTCTGGGAGTGGTCTGAGTGGGGAGGGGAAAACGGACAACTAGCTGTTATTGCCAGGGAGAGGTGTGGAACTCTCTTTTGTTATTGGTCTAATAACTAATTTACCACCTGGTGATTTCACCAGGCAGGCCAAAACTCCATCCCACCAAAACAGGCTGAGATTTCAGGCGCACTTTTCAAATAGCTCTTACAGTAAAAAGGGCATCATCATCATTTTCACAATTTCACATTATTATTCCAACCTCGTAGTGTGGGAATATAATATCAAACACTAGAAAATCGTGTTTTTTGTCAACGCAACCAAACATCAACATTTGAATGAGATTTATCTTCTGCTCGGATAGTTCCATCTGTGCCACTGACTTAGTCTGACTTTAATTCCAATTTGTCTTCAAATTCATAATTGATAGGCTATGTTGAATTCACGTCTCCATCTCAGCAGAAAATCAAGTAAGTGGCACTGATGAAACTATCCAAGCAGAAGGTACATCTCCTTCAAATGTTGATATTTGGCTGCATTGACAACCAAACACAATTCAAGTATCACTAAATATCATTACATTTTAAATCAGCCGGAGCTTCAAACCCTAGGCCTATATGTATTGTCTATTTAAGTGATAATGCATTGGCATGGGTGTTGTTAGGCCCAAGACGAAGTCGAGGGCCAGCAAACCATGCCAATATACAGTGGGGAGAACAAGTATTTGATACACTGCCGATTTTGCAGGTTTTCCTACTTACAAAGCATGTAGAGGTCTGTAATTTCTATCATAGGTACACTTCAACTGTGAGAGACGGAATCTAAAACAAAAATCCAGAACATCACATTGTATGATTTTTAAGTAATTAATTTGCATTTTATTGCATGACATAAGTATTTGATCACCTACCAACCCTTTGTTAACTGCTCAACACAGAATATATATATATATATATATATATAGCCTACACCATCACAATAAATGTATTATATATTTTAGGCAGGTTTAACTAAACATTATGATGTGAACAAAATGTAGCCAATTTTAGAAGAACAGAATAGCATATTCTGAGTTGTCCTTATGTTAGGCCCTGATCTGGCAATGCCATATGGCTGTGGGCTACTCTAGTTCATTTAGCACATAAGCTTTGCTTATAATTCACATTTCATTATTTTATATTATTTTATAGTAAGAAGAATACAATTGAACATAGCTGAATAAAATCGAAAGGATATTTTTCCCAAACAATTTCCAAGGGACTTCGCACATGCGGCTATTCTGTGTTGAGCAGTTAACAAAGGGATCATTTGAAACAGGTCCTCCAATATGTGCTCTGCTGTTGCTTGCGCAGGCTGCACACACTTCATTAGTCTCTCATTCACAATTTGACAACCACTTGATAATATTCTCACCATCAGACTATTCTCAATTTAATCTGGTCTTTACATATACACTAATACTGTATATGTGTGAAATATCTTTTTATTTAGAATGGCCCACAAAAACAACATGTCATCCGTAGCCTGCACTCGAATAGCGAATGGAGGAAGCACTTCTCGCGGTTACGTTTTTAATATGCCAGGTAGGCTACACCGGTTGTAAAGCGGATTAATGTGCTTAATTTTAAGAATTGAGAAATAAATATAGCATCACGAGAAAGCTGGGATCCCCTATTTAAATAGTGGCCATTCAAAACTCTGTTTTCACACACGATTGCACAATGATTGGGCTTATAAGAACAAACATTTCACTAGGCTCTGTAGGCTATGGGCTCTCCAGGGGTCCTAGGTACGCTTAGAGTTATTAGGCCACTTTAGTTGTGATACAAACCTTATCAAAACATATAGGCCTATGGGCTAAGGCTACATGACGCATGCACTATGACTTGAAAAAGTCGCAAAAAAAATGCATGCACTGTTTCTTCCCTTAGACTGCACATGCTGGGCATAGTTCACAAGTGATAATATTCTCACTCATCAGACTATTCTCAATTTAATATTGTCTTTACATATACTAAATAATATGTATATTATTCATTCAAGGGTTTTTCTTTATTTTTACTATTTTCTACATTGTAGAATAATAGTGAAGACAACAAAACTATGAAATAACACATATGGAATAATGTAGTAACCAAAAAAGTGTTAAACAAATCAAAATAGCTGTCATCAAGGCAAAAGGTGGCTACTTTGAAGAATCTCAAATATAAAACATATTTTGATTTGTTTAACACTTTTTTGGTTACTACATGATAGTTATAGTTTTGATGTCTTCACTATTATTCTACAATGTAGAAAATAGTACAAATAAAGAAAAACCCTGGAATGAGTAGGTGTGTCCAAACATTTGACAAGTACTGTATATATACACTACAGTTCAAAAGTTTGGGGTCACTTAGAAATGTCCTTGTTTTTTGTCCATTAAAATAACATCAAATTGATCAGAAATACAGTGTAGACATTGTTAATGTTATAAATGGCTATTGTAGTTGGAAACGGCTGAAACTCGTCAGTCTATTCTTGTTCGGAGAAATGAAGGCTAAAATACCCTATTATTATATAACATTTTACAATGTCACATGCACTCATTTAAGTATTTTTAGACCATCATTTGCAGTGTCCGGGTGAGAGTATCTGCTGAAGTCGTGCTTCACTGCCGCTTCTCCCTGGTACCTGTTTAGTAACAGTGTTTACTCGTTAAATTTGATTTGTTTGTTTTCATTAAGTATTTTCTTTGGTCTACTTTTCGGCCTGTTTTGTCCACTTTTAGGCCTACTGGAGTTTTGCGACTTTTACAACCTTGGCTTCTTAGTGCTAGCTAGCTTGCTAGTTGGCTGTTAGCCTACCTATGAGTCTGGACTGTGGTGCTGTGATCACCTCCACCTGCCTGGATTTTTCCTCTGATCGCTGGCCTCCTGTTTCCATGACCCACCCCTGGATTATTGCCTTGGGAATTTATCTATTTTGGATTTCCCTCACAATACCTCCCTCTGGAATACCTATCGGAGTACCCTCTTTGACTCTCCCGCGGCCCGGTGTAACTCCCACCTCCCCCTGCTTATTCACCGGCTAACTCTACGGCCTCTCCCCTGAAGCGCTTCTCTCCCTGGCTCTAGCTCTGGTAACCCAGCCTCTTTTGCCATCACGTGGGCCCCAGCCTTCAATCTCATTGAGTAAGTCTCCACTCTCTCTTGACTTTTGCTCTGCTGGCCAAGGTTGTGTTTCAGATGTGTTAATGACTGTGGGTTCTAGTGATGGCTGGTTTAGAGTAGGCTAGTTGGGCTCTGGCTTGCTGCTTTACTGACCGTGGTGGTTTCTGTGTGGATTTATCTGATGTTTTATTGGATCTAAATCACTGTCATTCACCTGCCCAATAGCTACTCTCTGTTCATCCTGTTTGTGCTCTGCTCTGGATTACTATGGTTTCCCCCTCGCTGTTTTTCTCAGACCAAATACTACTCCCCCCTTGATCTTCACCACCTGAATAATAACTATGGGCTCTCCTCCTGATGTAGTTATCCCTGCCCCGCTCATCATGCATCCTACGTAGATGCCGCTACCTGCATCGTAGCAACATTATCTCTCTGGTCTCACTCACTCGCGCCCTGCTTCCAATCCATCATCTCGTACTCTAAACCATGACTGCCTACGCCCCCTTTAACCTACCACTTTCCATAAACTCACCTCTCAGTCTCACAATACTAACTTTGCTCTCCTCAACACTCAATCAATGAACAACAAAGCCCCCTTGCTCCATGAACTAATCTGACAACAAGCTAGACTTCCTCCTCCTAACGGAAACTTGGCAACAACCTGGTGATTTATTTTCTCTCAACCAAGCTACTCCAGCTGGTTATGGCTGCCTGTGTCACCCCTGCTCCACTGGCCGTGGTGGCGGCCTCGCTGTACTGTATAACTCCAAAATAGAAAAACTGAACTCTCTCTCCATACTGTCCTCATTTGAATACATTGCCTACAAATCATCTTGCTCCATGACCACTATCCTTGTGTACCGTCCTCCTAAAGCTAATCCAGTCTGGTTTCCGCCCCCTCCACAGTACTGAAACTGCCCTCCTCAATGTTGTCAATGACCTCCTCACCTCTGCTGATGCTGGTGCCCTCAACATCCTGATTCTCCTTGACTTGAGTGCTGCTTTTGACACAGTGATCCATCAGATTCTCCTCACCAGGCTTGATTGTCTGGGTGTTTAGGGCACCACACTCTCCTGGTTACAATCATATCTCACAAACCGGACCCACTACATCTCCCTCAATGACCACACCTCAGACTCAGCTGCAGTTATACAGGGTATCCCCCAGGGCTCTGTGCTGGCTCCCTTACTCTTCATCATCTACATCCTCCTCCTTGGTCAGATCCTCCATCACTTCAACCTTGATTTCCACTGCTATGCCGATGACACCCAGATCTACCTCTGCACGAAATCCTTCCTCAACCCACCTCTGACCCACATTGAATCCTGCCTCTCTACAATAAAAACATGGATGCAACAAAACCTCTTCAAGCTCAACAGTGATAAAACGGAACCTCTACTCATAGGCACCAAATCCACCCTCACCAAAGCTGGCAACCTCACCCTCACCATTGACGACACCACTGTCTCTCCCTCCCTCCATGCACGCAACCTTGGCGTCATTCTTTGACCACCACATAAGACAGACTGTAAAATCCTAATTCTTCCACCTCCGCAACATTGCCAAAGTCAGGTCCTCCCTCTCCCATCTTGCCTCTGAAACCCTCATACATGCATTAATCTCCTCCGTCTTGACTATTGCAACTAACTACTCTCCGGCATCAACTCAAGCTCCCTCCATAAGCTCCAAATGGTTGTAAACTCTGCATCCCGACTCCTCAACCACATTAAGTCCTGGCAGCACATCATCCAGTGTCTCCCATGAATTTCACTGGCTCCCTTTCTCCCAACGCATTGATTACAAGATCCTCCTTCTGACCTACAAAGCCCTTCACCACTTTGCCCCCCCTCTTATTTCTCAGACCTTCTTCTCCCCTACCAACCAACCCCCCCAGGTTTTTAGTAATGTTTGCAAATGTATAAACAATTAAAATCAGAAATACCTTATTTACATAAGTATTCACACCCTTTGCTATGAGACTCGACATTGAGCTCAGGTCCATCCTGTTTCCATTGATCATCCTTGAGATGTTTCAACAACTTGATTGGAGTCCACCTGTGGTAAATTCAATTGATTGGACATGATTTGGAAAAGCACACACCTGTCTATATAAGGTCCCACAGTTGACAGTGCATGTCAGAGCAAAACTAAGCCATGAGGTCGAAGGAATTGTCCGTAGAGCTCGGAGACAGGATTGTGTCGAAGGCACAGATCTGGGAAAGGGTACCAAAACATTTCTGCAGCATTGAAGGTCCCCAAGAACACAGTGGCCTCCATCATTCTTAAATGGAAGAAGTTTGTAACCACCAAGACTCTTCCTAGAACTGGCCAGCCGGCCAAACTGAGCAATCGGGGGAGAAGGGCCTTGGTCAGGGAGGTGACTCTGATAGAGCTCTAGAGGTCCTCTGTGGAGATGGGAGAAGGACCACCATCTCTGCAGCACTCCACCAATCAGGCCTTTATGGTAAAGTCCATAGTAAAAGGCACATGACAGCCCGCTTGGAGTTTTCCAAAAGGCACCTAAAGACTCTCAGACCATGAGAAACAAGATTCATGCTGTGGGGATGTTTTTCAGTGGCAGGGACTGGGACACTAGTCAGGATCAAGGGAAAGATGAACGGAGCAAAATACAGAGAGATCCCATTCTCATCGACGGGGCTGTAGTGGAACAGGTTGAGAGCTTCAAGTTCCTTGGTGTCCACATCACCAACGAACTATCATGGTCCAAACACACCAAGACAGTCGTGAAGAGGGCACGACAAAGCCTATTCCCCCTCAGGAGACTAAAAAGATTTGGCATGGGTCCTCAGATCCTCAAAAAATTCTACAGCTGCACCATCGAGAGCATCCTGACTGGTTGCATCACCGCCTGGTATGGCAACTGCTTGGCCTCTGACCGCAAGGCACTACAGAGGGTAGTGCGTACGGCCCAGTACATCACTGGGGAAAAGCTCCCTGCCATCCAGGACCTCTATACCAGGCGGTGTCAGAGGAAGGCCCTCAAAATTGTCAAAGACTCCAGCCACCCTAGTCATAGACTGTTCTCTCTGCTACCGCACGGGCAAGCGGTACCGGAGTGCCAAGTCTAGGTCCAAAAGACTTCTCAACAGCTTCTACCCCCAAGCCATAAGACTCCTGAACAGCTAATCATGGCTACCCGGACTATTTGCACTGCCCCCCCACCCCATCCTTTTTACGCTGCTGCTACTCTGTTAAGTATTTATGCATAGTCACTTTAACTCTACCCACATGTACATATTACCTCAACTACCTCAACTAGCCGGTGCCCCCGCACATTGACTCTGCAACGGTACCCCCTGTATATATAGCCTCCCTACTGTCACTTTATTTTACTGTATATATAGCCTCCCTACTGTCACTTTATTTTACTTCTGCTCTTTTTTTCTCAACACTTTTTTGTTGTTGTTGTTTTATTCTTACTTTTTTTGTTTAAAATAAATGCACTGTTGGTTAAGGGCTGTAAGTAAGCATTTCACTGCAATGTCTGTACCTGTTGTATTCGGCGCATGTGACCAATAAAATTTGATTTGATTTGATTTGATTTGATTTGAAAAACCTGCTCCAGAGTGCTCAGGACCTCAGACAGGGGTGAAGGTTCACCTTCCAACAGGACAACGACACTAAGCACACAGCCAAGACAACACAGGAGTGGCTTCGGGACACGTCTCTGAATGTCCTTGAGTGGCCAGCCAGAGCCCAGACTTGAACCCGGTCGAACATCTCTGGAGAGACCTGAAAATAGCTGTGCAGCAACGCTCCCCATCCAACCTGACAGAGCTTGAGAGGATCTGCAGAGAAGAATGGGAGAAACTCCCCAAATACAGGTGCGCTAAGCTTGTAGCGTCATACCCAAGAAGACTCAAGGCTGTAATCGCTGCCAAAGGTGCTTCAACAAAGTACTGAGGAAAGGGTGTGAATACTTATGTAAATGTAATATTAAAGTTTTTAATTTTTTATAAATTAGCAAACATTTCTAAAAACCTGTTTTTGCTTTGTCATTATGGGGTATTGTGTGTAGATCGGTGAGGGGAAAAAACAATTAAATCAATTTTAAAATAAGGCTGTAACCTAACAAAATGTGGAAAATGTCAAGGGGTCTGAATACTTTCCCGAAGGCACTGTATATACTTAAAGGTAATGTTCCTGTGTTAGCAGAGACTGCATTTTAGGTAAACACTGCATATGTTGGCTCAATTGGAAATTACCTTTACATTTCTATCACGCTTCAGCGATACAGATTGAATAGAGCCCTAGAGCAATCTGAGTTTTTTGGTGGTCTGAACATTGCATCTGTGCACAGTCCGTCGGTCACCTGCTCTGCACCCTCCGCTGCAACTTGCCCATGCCCCCCCCCCCCCGCTTCTCCTTCACACACATTCAGACAGCTGATGTTCTGAAAGAGCTGCAAAATCTGGACCCCTACAAATCATCTGGGCTAGACAATCTGGACCCTTTCTTTCTAAAATTAGCCACCGAAATTGTCGCAACCCCTATTACTAGCCTGTTCAACCTCTCTTTCGTAACGTCTGAGATTGGAAAGATGTCGTGGTCATACCCCTCTTCAAAGGGGGTGACACTCTAGATCCAAACTGTTACAGACCTACAGTGAGGGAAAAAAGTATTTGATCCCCTGCTGATTTTGTACGTTTGCCCACTGACAAGGAAATGATCAGTCTATAATTTTAATGGTAGGTTTATTTGAAAAGTGAGAGACAGAATAACAATAAAGAAATCCAGAAAAACGCGTGTCAAAAATGTTATAAATTGATTTGCATTTTAATGAGGGAAATAAGTATTTGACCCCCTCTCAATCAGAAAGATTTCTGGCTCCCAGGTGTCTTTTATACAGGTAACGAGCTGAGATTAGGAGCACACTCTTTAAGGGAGTGCTCCTAATCTCAGTTTGTTACCTGTATAAAAGACACCTGTCCACAGAAGCAATCAATCAATCAGATTCCAAACTCTCCACCATGGCCAAGACCAAAGAGCTCTCCAAGGATGTCAGGGACAAGATTGTAGACCTACACAAGGCTGGAATGGGCTACAAGACCATCACCAAGCAGCTTGGTGAGAAGGTGACAACAGTTGGTGCGATTATTCGCAAAAAGAAGAAACACAAAATAACTGTCAATCTCCCTCGGCCTGGGGCTCCATGCAAGATCTCACCTCGTGGAGTTGCAATGATCATGAGAACGGTGAGGAATCAGCCCAGAACTACACGGGAGGATCTTGAAAATGATCTCAAGGCAGCTGGGATCATAGTCACCAAGAAAACAATTGGTAACACACTACGCCGTGAAGAACTGAAATCCTGCAGCGCCCGCAAGGTCCCCCTGCTCAAGAAAGCACATACACAGGGCCGTCTGCAGTTTGCCAATGAACATCTGAATGATTCAGAGGAGAACTGGGTGAAAGTGTTGTGGTCAGATGAGACCAAAATGTAGCTCTTTGGCATCAACTCAACTCGCCGTGTTTGGAGGAGGAGGAATGCTGCCTATGACCCCAAGGACACCATCCCCACCGTCAAACATGGAGGTGGAAACATTATGCTAAGGGGTGTTTTTATGCTAAGGGGACAGGACAACTTCACCGCATCAAAGGGACGATGGACAGGGCCATGTACCGTCAAATCTTGGGTGAGAACCTCCTTCCATCAGCCAGGGCATTGAAAATGGGTCGTGGATGGGTATTCCAGCATGACAATGACCCAAAACACACGGCCAAGGCAACAAAGGAGTGGCTCAAGAAGAAGCACATTAAGGTCCTGGAGTGGACTAGCCAGTCTCCAGACCTTAATCCCATAGAAAATCTGTGGAGGGAGCTGAAGGTTCGAGTTGCCAAACGTCAGCCTCGAAACCTTAATGACTTGGAGAAGATCTGCAAAGAGGAGTGGGACAAAATCCCTCCTGAGATGTGTGCAAACCTGGTGGCCAACTACAAGAAACGTCTGACCTCTGTGATTGCCAACAAGGGTTTTGCCACCAAGTACTAAGTCATGTTTTGCAGAGGGGTCAAATACTTATTTCGCTCATTAAAATGCAAATCAATTTATAACATTTTTGACATGCGTTTTTCTGGATTTTGTTGTTGTTATTCTGTCTCTCACTGTTCAAATAAACCTACCATTAAAATTATAGCCTGATCATGTCTTTGTCAGTGGGCAAACGTACAAAATCAGCAGGGGATCAAGTACTTTTTTCCCTCACTGTATATCCATCCTGCCCTGCCTTTCGAAAGTTTTTGAAAGCCAAGTTAACAAACAGATCACCGACCATTTCGAATCACACCGTACCTTCTCCACTATGCAATCCGGTTTCCGAGCTGGTCATGGGTGCACCTCAGCCACGCTCAAGGTCCTAAACGATATTATAACCGCGATCGATAATAGACAGTACTGTGCAGCCATCTTCATCGACCTGGCCAAGGCTTTCGACTCTGTCAACCACCGCATTCTTATTGGCAGACTAAATAGCCTTGGTTTCTCAAATGACTGCCTCGCCTAGTTCACCAACTACTTCTCAGATAGAGTTCAATGTGTCAAATCGGAGGGCCTGTTGTCTGGACCTATGGCAGTCTCTATGGGGGTGCCACAGGGTTCAATTCTTGGGCTGACTCTTTTCTCTGTGTATATCAATGATGTTGCTCTTGCTGCTGGTGATTCTCAGATCCACTTCTACGCAGACGACATCATTTTGTATACATCTGGCCCTTCATTGGACACTGTGTTAACAAACCTCCAAACGAGCTTCAATGCCATACATCACTCCTTCCGTAGCCTCCAACTGCTCTTAAACACAAGTAAAACTAAATGCATGCTCTTCAATCGAACGCTGCTGGCACCCGCCCACCCGACTAGAATCACTACTCTCGACGGGTCTGACCTAGAGTATGTGGACAACTACAAATACCTAGGTGTCTGGTTAGACTGTAAACTCTCCTTCCAGACTCACATTAAGCATCTCCAATCCAAAGTTAAATCTAGAATCGGCTTCCTATTTCGCAACAAAGCCTCCTTCACTCATGCTGCCAAACATGCCCTCGTAAAACTGACTATCCTACCGATCCTTGACTTTGGCGATGTCATTTACAAAATAGCCTCCAACACTCTACTTAGCAAATTGGATGTAGTCTATCACAGTGCCATCCGTTTTGTCACCAAAGCCCCATATACTACCCACCACTGTGACCTGTACACTCTTGTTGTCTGGTCCTCACTACATATTCGTCTCCAAACCCACTGGCTCCAGGCCATCTATAAATCACTGCTAGGCAAATCCCCGCCTTATCTTAGCTCATTGGTCACCATAGCAACACCCACCCGTAGTATGCGCTCCAGCAGGTATATCTCACTGGTCATCCCCAAAGCCAACACCTCCTTTGGCCGCCATTCCTTCCAGTTCTCTGCTGCCAATGACTGGAACGAACTGCAAAAATCTCTGAAGCTGGAGACTCTTATCTCCCTCACTAACTTTAAGCATCAGTTGTCAGAGCACCTTACCGATCACTGCACCTGTACACAGCCCATCTGAAATTAGCCCACCCAACTACCTCATCCCCATATTGTTATTTATTTTGCTCATTTGCACCCCAGTATCTCTATTTGCACATCATCTCTTGCATATCTATCATTCCAGTGTTAATACCAATTGTAATTATTTTGCACTATGGCCTATTTATTGCCTTACCTCCATAACTTGCTACATTTGAACACACTGTATATATATTTTCTGTTGTATTTTAGACTTTATGTTTTGTTTTACCCCATATGTAACTCTGTGTTGTTTTTATCGCACTGCTATGCTTTATCTTGGCCAGGTCGCAGTTGTAAATGAGAACTTGTTCTCAACTGGCCTACCTGGTTAAATAAAGGTGAAATAAAATTAAAATAAAAACCCTATGCCAAGGGCCCCAGGATGGTTGAGGACTATTAATTTATCCCTCTCTCTCTCCCTCCCTCCACCTCTCTCTTTCTTTCTCTCTCTCTCTTTCTCTCTATGTCTCTATCTTTCTTTCTCTCCTTTATTCCCTCTTTTGTTCAACTTGGTTGAATTTGTATTTTATATATTACCGCCATTTACTAGCATTTGTTCTATGACCCTCATTCTCACTTGATGAGAAGATACAATGTAGGTGTAGGTAAACAACAGCTCGTTAAACAACTTTAATGTGTGCAGTCTGTGGTCTAGTGACAGCACACCTGATTTAATACATACAGGAAGTATGACCCTGGCGACAGGGGTTTGATACCTGTGTCCACCCTTCCTCCAACTCCCCCTCTACTATCTGAATAAAGCATAAACATGCGAAAGGATAACTTTTCATTTTACTTTAGCTACATTCCCAAGAGTGAAAAATGCACTATCTGGACATTTTAATTCACCTAAACTTTAATGGGTATGCAGCCTCTGCAATGCATACAGTATGCATCCTATCCTATGGACTGGTTTTCCGGAATCCTCCTGAAATGCAAATCAGTCCCGGAGCATTGTGTAGATTTTGATGCCTTATCTATCTCTCCTATGTGCTTCCATTCTAAATCATCTCGAAAATACACGTGATTTAACTCCAAGCTCTCCACGAGGGCATCCTGAACCTTTAACAATTGCACTCACAGTTACTAACGGTTGTAATATAATATACACAGTAGATATAATGCTCCAATTTATTGTATAATCACAATGTCTGATATTATTGCACCATATCCACGTGTGTAGCAAAATAGCAGAGCACATCACACCACTGTGGGAATTCACTTTTTCCCCAGAGTTTTTAATTTAAAAAAAAGTTCATTACCCACAAAAAGGGTATTTACTTAGCCACAGAACGAAACAATTATTGTAAGTCTTGTCTAGAATATATTGCACTCGTTGTGGGTCTTAAAGTAAGCCTTTATTGTTTTGCATATTTCTGAATGGAAGATTAGCACCCACAGAGATAAAACAAATCTGATGTTGTATTTACTTGGCTGTATTTACTTGTAAACAAACTCTTTACATACAGTTATGAAAAAAACTGCATTGTGGTTTCAACTGTGGACTAGACCCCCACATTTAAACTGACTCAACAACTTGACTTATTCCACATTTTGTTGTGTTACAGCCTGAGTTCAAAATTGATTAAATATTTTTTTTCTCTCACCCATCTACTCACAATACCCCATAATGACAAAGTGAAAACATGTTTTTAGATTTTATTGAACATTTATTGAAAATGAAATACAGAAATACTTCATTTACACCCCTGAGTCTGTACTTTGTAGAAGCACCTTTGGTGGCAATTACAGCTGTGAGTCTTCTTGGGTAAGACTCTAAGAGCATTGGATTGTGCAATATTTGCCCATTATGCTTTTAAAATTATTCAAGCTCTGTCAAGTTGATTGTTGATCATTGCTAGAGAGCCATTTTCAAGTCTTGCCATAGATTTTCAAGCCGATTTAAGTCAAAACTGTAACTAGGCCATGCAGGAACATTCTATGTCATCTTGGTAATCAACTCCAGTGTATATTTGGCCATGTGTTTAAGGTTATTGTCCTGTTGAAAGGTAAATATCCCAGTGTCTGTTGGAAAGCAGACTGAACCAGGTTTTCCTCTAGGATTTTGCCTGTGATTATAGCTGTATTCAAAAAATAATGTATCCCAAAAAAATCCCTAGTCCTTGCTGATGACAAGCATACCCATAACATGATGCAGCCACTACCATGCTTGAAAATATGAAGAGTGGTACTCAGTGATGTGTTGTGTTGGATTTGCCCCAAACATAACGCTTTGTATTCAGCACATAAATGTCATTTATTTGCCACATTTTTTGCAGTATTACTTAAGTGCCTTGTTGCAAACAGGATGCATGTTTTGGAATATTTTTTATTCTGTACAGGCTTCCTTCTTTTCACTCTGTCATTTAGGTGGAGAGACTAGAATATTGTTGATCCATCCTCAGTTTTCTCATATAACAACCATTAAACTCTGTAACTGTTTTAAAATCACCATTGCCTCATGATGAAATCCCTGAGCAGTTATGGGTTAAATATTTTGCAATCAGAGGAGCAGAAGGCTGCAGCAAGAAAGGATCAAGCAAATCAGCCCCAGTGGATTTTTTTTTACATCAATTTTTCACAAGGCGTCTAGCACATCACAAGTAGAAAGTTGTTGAAATGAAAACAAAGATTCACTAGAAGTTGACAGAACTTTCATCGAGCCAACTAGAGGCTGGGAGAGGAGCAGGCAGTCGACTGGCTGACCAGGGTCAATTAAACCATTTATTTGAAATAAAAAGCCTGCCTGAGATAAAATTCTGATTAAAAGCATCACTTTTCTATCTGACACAACTTGCTTAGGCAGGGAAGGAGAGGAATTCCCACAATTCAGTGAATTAACTGTTTTCCCAAATTTAGATGGATCACCAGCAGAATCTGAGATAGAATTTAAAAAGTAGCTAGATTTAGCTTTCTTCATTGAGGAAGTGCATCTATTTCTCAATTGCCAGAAAAGCTGCCAATCAGCTACAGAGTCCGTTTTTCTGAAAGTTCTATAGAGAACCACATGGATTTGTTCTATTTTTTAATCTAAGGCGTTTAAAGGGAGCGTGTTTGTCTGCCAGAGAGAGAAAAATAGATGAGAGCAATTCTAGAGATAATTCAGGGTCAGGCATGCAGCTGATAGAGGAAAAGTCAGATTAATACACATCAGGAAGAAAACCTTCTGGGGATATTTTATAAACATTTATCTTCATAATTATATGAGGATCAGTGTTAATCTGTTTGGTATCTCTAAAGCATGCAATAAGACAGTGATCACTGAGATCATTAGCAAAGACACCACTGGACCTGTCAATTTATGGAAAAATCACACTGATTAACTCTTTAGTATTATCCCAGTTTACCTATTTGCTTATGGTCTTGCCTACGCCTAGCGAACAGTTTTTTAAATTATATGAGAAAAAAATATTCAATTTTATTTGGAACGGCAAGCCAGACAAAATTAAACAGGCCTATTTATATAATGAATATGAATTAGGAGGACAGAAATGATTAAATATTAAAGCATTAGACCTATCACTAAAAGCTTCAGTCATACAAAAATTATACTTAAATCCGAACTGGTTCTCTAGCAAACTAGTAAGATTGTCTCACCCAATGTTCAAGAAGGGACTTTTTCCCTTTATTCAGATTACAACCCCTCACTTTTAGGTATTTGAAAAGGAAATATCTCCCAAATATCACTATTTCTAAAACAAGCCATAGAAAGTTGGTTGCAATTTCAATTTAATCCTCCAGAGATTACAGAACAAATATTGCAACAAATATTGTGGTTAAACTCAAATATACTAATTGATAAAAAAACGTTCTTTTTTTAGAAAATGTTTTAAAAAGGTATGATCTTCGTAAATGATATTATCGGTAGGAATGTTGGAGTTATGTCGCACATGCAGCTAACAAAAACATATGGAAATGTCTGCTCTACCCAAAATTACAACCAAATAATTGCAGCATTACCGCAAAAATGGAAGAGGAAAGTGGGAGGAAAAAGTAAGGAACTTGTCTGTCGGCCTTCCATTAAAGAACATAATTGGTTAAAGAAGATTGTGATAAATAAAAAAGTTTACCAGTTTCATTTAAGGACCAAAAGATTGACAGCCGTCCCATATAGATTGCAAAATAGTTGGGAAGAGATTTTTGACGTACCGATTCCATGGCATAATGTTTATGAACTGATACGCAAAACGACGCCGGATTCAAAACTTCGAATTTTTCAATGTAAATGATTATATAAAATTCTTGCTACCAATAGAATGTTATTTGTATGGGGGATACAATCTTCCCAGCTCTGCAGATTTGGCTGTGAAGAGACAAAATCATTATATCATTTGTTTTGGTACTGTCCATTTGTAGCTTGTTTCTGGACACAGGTCCAGGAATGGCTGAAGGATTGCAATATTTACATGGAGCTGACCCTGCAGATAGCACTACTGGGTGATCTGAAAAGTCATAGTCAATCGATCAATAATATAATAATACTTTTAGAAAATATGTTTATTTTCAATTCACAAACTGTAGAAACAATGAGAATAGAAAGGTTCAGAACTTTTGTAAAACATCACAGTACAGTTGAAAAATATATGGCAAATAGAAATCAAATATGGATGGTGTTAAGAGATAGATGGGAGGTGTTGAATGGAGCTGAAGGATGGGACTAATAACAACAACTAATAACAACAAGATAACTAGTGTAAGACATGCTGTGTCCATAATAAGTATATAGGTTATATATTTTGAGCTTTTGTGAAAGAACACAGTTAGAAAGATATGGCATCTAGAAGCATACCAGATGGACATCATGAAAATGATCGGAGGAAGTTCAGGAGTAAAAACAAACAAAATAGAATTAATGACTGTGTCCATAAAATGTATATAGTATGTATAAATATGAAGTAGAGGCCTAAGCATTGTTGTTCACTAGTTTACTCCAATTAGGGAGGGGATGGTGGGGATGGAAAGTAATAAAGGGAAATATATATATTTTTTAAAGGATATGTATGTATGTATATATGTATGTATGTATGTATGTATGTGTATATATATATGTATATATATATATATATATATATATATATATATATATATATGTGTATGTATGTGTATGTGTATATGTATATATGTATATATATATGCAAGAAAAAAAAAGAAAAAAACATATGGGGGATTGGAAGGGATGCAAACAATTACATTTGGAAGTTACAATCTATCAGCAATATTAAAGCTGATCTACCCCCTGAAAAAAAAAAAAAAAAAGACACCACTGGACAAGTAATTGTGGGGGCTATTTGTCCGAATTAGGTCAATCAGTGAGGAGTTTGCTGGATTTTTTACATTAATCCGTGATGGTTTTGCAATGAGTTGAGTCAGGTTAAAGTCAAGGCATGGTTCCCTGGAGCTTTTGACTAGTTCCCTGTTGGACCCGGGGATGTTTTTAAGACATTCTCAGAACGTCAGTGGGAAATCGTCACACCGAAACCCTTAAGGGACCTAATGGGAACGTCGTCGAATGTCCTCAGGAAGTCCCCTGTTTGCTGGGTTTAGCCAAGGAAATCTCATCCCCTGAACACTACAGTAAGATCTACCCAGAAATATACATTTTTTTCAGGTTATGTGAGCACTTAATCGGGGTCAAGGTGTACCACTTTCAAATGCATGAGATCAAACTGCTTTCATCTCTTGTCCCCACTTGTAGTCGAGAGCCTGTCCAATTAACTCACTTTAAGTAATAATGCGAGTAGAAAATGGGTTCAGTGGAGCCGGCATGCCCTACAGCACACGGACCGGTGTTCAACCTGTCTTAAATACCACATTTGTTGTGTATTTGGTAATGTTGTTGAACAGACCAATAAAAGAGAGAGGAAAGGAGAGTATGTCTAAAAGACAATTGATCATATTGGAACCAGTGTGCATATGTGCTGAGGCAGCGGCAGGTGTGCTGAGGCAGCGGCAGGTGTGCTGAGACAGAAGCATGTGTGCTGAGGAAGAGGCATGTGTGTGAACGCATGTGTGTTGAAGCAGTTTGCTAACAGTAATTCCACGTCTATGTAAGGGTGACGTTATTTCTAGGTCCAACAAAGCTGCTGAAATGTCAGTGGAGCCAGAGTCGTATTATTTCTCAGTTTATTAAATATATTTTTGTTGACAAGGGAAAGGAATAGAAACGTGGAAATCAATGTATTCAATACAGACTTGTGTGGTGCATCAGCCTTGACTATTAATTCCTCTCTTTCCTCGATTTATGTCCCCACTTGTAAAGTACCGGTAGTCATTTGTTGAAGACATATTGACTGTGGTGTCTCCTTAAAGTGTACATTCCTTAAGGCAATTGGAGGGGATTTAACTTACAATGTTATCGCTCTCTCCAGGGTTCTAACTGTAAATCGTCCCTAGCTAATCAGGTGTTTTGCTGACTCAAGTCAATGGTAGCTCAAAAGGGAATTACAAACCCTTGTGGGACTAGCAAAAGCAATTTTGAAGAATTAGCTTGTTTTGCGATAGGCTCTGTTCTTTATTTTTTGGGTTAGTCTCTTGGGTGCAACAGACAATTTGGAGAACCACTGAACTAATAAGACACAGGGAAAATCAATTGACAGCATGTTGTCCAGCTGTCTCCAACCCCTCATCGCTTCTAATCAAAGGACACAAGGTAGAGTTTGTATCTAATGTAAGCAACAAGGATGGTTCGCTTTAGGGTGGTCCCGTGTAGCTCAGTTGGTAGAGCATGGCGTTTGCAACGCCAGGGTTGTGGGTTCATTTCCCACGGGGGGCCAGTATAAAAAAAAAGACAAAAAAAAGGTATGCACTCACTAACTGTAAGTCGCTCTGGATAAGAGTGTCTGCTAAATGACTAAAATGTAGATGTCTTATGGCCCATAATAATCTCTCAAAGCTAACATTCAAAAGAGCTAGGGTCATATGGCCTGAATGTGGTCAGAATTCATTAGGCCTAGGCAGATCAGAATTCGGTCCCAATTTAAATGTATCATAAGGCCTACATAATAGCTTCATAGATCATTGTTTGGCAAATGTCATACTATATTACAGTACATAAAATAAATCTGTTTACTCTGTTACACCACTCGCACATGATCTCTCCTGCCATAGACTGTTTTTTTCTTAGTCACTGTTTACTATGCAATGAATTATGAGTCATCTGTTGGCCCTGAACCAAGCTTAGCAAGATGTCTCTGTTTTCTCACTAGGGTCTCCAGTACACAGATATATGAGTGATCCTGTCAACTGAGTCAAAATACAACCCAAAATACAAGCCATTCCAAAGTCTCATCTCATTAATTATTCATGACCATAGTAGGCTGTACTCTATCCAGGCAAACTCAGGCCAGGATTCAAGCAAATCACAATGCGCCGACAGACCACAATTTACAAAGACAATTTCCCTGATGTGCGCTGACATCACATGCGTGGTGAACTCCTGGATGTTGGCTGAAACATGAGTCAAGTGCAGTGTGATGTCAGCACATTGCGGTTTGTTTGAATCCTGGCCTCTGTTGTTTCTCAACAATAACTAATTCTGCAGAAAGCTCTGGATGTCCCTGCATTTCTAAAAAGTAGACAGAGCAATAATAAGTCAGTGATACGTTTGTGTTTGAGAAGAAAATAATCTGAAAAATCATATGAATATGATTCATATGTTGTTTTACAGTCATTTGCATAACATTTTACATTATGTCTTAACCCAATCAACTATACCCCAACAGTTCTAGCTCTGAGGTTCTTGAGAGAAAGCCATATCCCACTGGGCACAAGCTGGTTACATCAACATTGTTTCAACATCATTTGTCAACATATTGCGATGTGGATTTTACTTGGAAAATACATTTTATTTGCAAAAAGTCATCAACTTTTGTTTTGAGAGTGAAATTTTACCACAGGATTATGTCATCATGGTAACACATTTTCAACATATACAAACCTTGTATAAAATACGTAGAATTTGTACCTTTCAAACAACGTCAGATCTTCAACATTATATCCACTATCAGAAAAAAAAACTATAGGCTGGGTAGCACCTCCTACTGGAGAGTTGATCTATCTACAGCTATCCATTGGTCTCCTATACAGAGTTTTAACAAAGTCCAGCGCTGCTTAGCTTTCATATTTGTTACTGACTATTACCAATGCGCTATCATGAGAATGATTGTTGAGAAATCTCTTAATAACTAAACAGATTCACTGTTTCTATCAAAGACATTCCAAAGGGTAAGTTTAACAGAGCAAATACAATTTTACCATACTTTATGTCATACTGTATATCATCAACGATACTATTTAGGCCTATATAGCATTTGTGATGTCATCAACAGCTATTGTTTCAATTCAACCGAGGGTTCAACTAAAAATAGACAATACATACAGTGTCTTCAGAAAGTATTCACAACCCTTGAATTTTTCCACATTTTGTTGAATTTAAAATTGATTAAATAGAGATGTTGTGTCACTGGCTTACACAAAATACCCCATTATGACACTTAAAAATGAAAAGCTGAAATGTCTTGAGTCAATAAGTATTCAACCCCTTTGTTATGGCAAGCCTAAATAAGTTCAGGAGTAACAATTTGCTTAACAAGTTTTTATTTTTTACATTTTTTAGTCATTTAGCAGACGCTCTTATCCAGAGCAACTTACAGTTAGTGAATGCATACATTTTTCATACTGGCCCCCCATGGGAATCGAACCCACAACCCTGGCATTGCAAGCGCCATGCTCTACCAACTGAGCTACAGGAGCTACAGGAGGGCCGTTAACAAGTTACATAATAAGTTGCATGGACTCATCCTGTTTGCAATAATAGTGTTTAACATGATTTTTTAATGACTACCTCATCTCTGTACCCCACACATACAATTATCTGTAAAGTCCCTCAGTCGAGCAGTGAATTTCAAACACAGATTCAACCACAAAGACCAGCAAGGTTTTCTAGTGTCTCGCAAAGGAGGGCACCTATTGGTAGATTGACATTGAATATCCCTTTGAGTATGGTGAACTTATTAATTACACTTTGGATGGTGTGTTAATACACCCAGTCACTATAAAGATACAGGCGTCCTTCCTAACTCAGTTGCCAGAGAGGAAGGAAACCACTCAGGTATTTCACCATGAGGCCAATGGTGACTTTAAAACAGTTACAGATTTTAATGGCTGTGATAGGATAAAACTGAGGATGGATCAACAACATTGTAATTACTCCACGATACCAACCTAAATGACAGCGTGAAAAAAATATTCCAAAACATGCATCCTGTTTGCAATTAGCCACTAAAGTAAAACTGCAAAATTTGTGTTAAAGAAATTAACTCTATGTCCTGAATACAAAGCGTTATGTTTTGGGCAAATCCAACACAACACATCACTGAGTACCACCCTTTCATATTTTCAAGCTGTATCATGTTAAAGGTATGATTGTCATCGGCAAGGACTGGGGAGTCTTTTAGGATAAAAAGAAACAGAATAGATCTAAGCACAGGCAAAATAACCTGGTTCAGTCTGCTTTCCAACAGACACTGGGAGACAAATTCACCTTTCAGCAGGACAATAACCTAAAACACAAGGCCAAATATACACTGGAGTTGCTTACCAAGAAGACATTGAATGTTCCTGAGTCACCTAGTTAACGTTTTGAATTAAAATCGGCTTGAAAATCTATGGCAAGACCTGAAAATGGCTGTCTAGAAGTGATCAACAACCAACTTGACAGAGCATGAAGAATTTTAAAAATAATAATGTGCAAATATTGAACAATCCAGGTGTGCAAAGCTCTTAGTTACAGAGCTCTAAAACTCACAGCTGTAATCACTGCCAAAGGTGATTCTAACATGTATTGACTTATGGGTGTGAATACTTATGTAAATGAGATATTTCAGTAAATTTTCATTTTCAATACATTTGCAAACATTTCTAAAAACATGTTTCACTTTGTCATTATTGGGTAATATGTGCGCCGAGATGGGAGGCTAATGGGGACCAGTCTCTCCTGAAGTCCACTCCAGTGGTAGAAGATTTAACCGTTTCTGAAACCACATAGAGACATTCAGCGGAGTTTCATCTAGCCATGCCTACAGAATTGATAAATGGGCTGCATACCATAGTACTCTTAGGCATTTTTTATGATTCTTTAAAGGCAGTTTGTTTGGATCTAGGCCTAGAATGCAATAAAGAGGATTCAGGGGTATCGTTTGTAACCCAAGCATTCCTTGAATCTCTTCTTTGATTGCTGTCCAAAAGGTTAATATTAGGGCATGTCCAGAACAGATGAAAATAAGTGCCTCATTAAGTTGTACATTTAGGACACATGGGGAGCACAGTGGGTCATATTTAGATCTAGTAATTGGGGTAACATTTTGAATTGGGTTTCATAGGATTTGCTAGAGCATGATATTTATTTGGCATTCAACAGAGCAGTTCGCCACATCCCCCTCTAGACGCAGCTCATAATCTTCATCCCATGCCAATCTGCTGCTAACAGTTGATGCTTTTACAGCTTGGAATAAGTTATCATAAATACCACTAATAAGTAGCAGTGGCTCTCAAGAGTATTTCAGCTTGATTAGTACTCAAGGCTGTTTTATATTCAGGTACAGAGTTTCAGCTTCTGAGCTACAAATAGCAGAAGAATTGAGACTGCTGGGATTTAAATTCAGTTTCGAGTGGTTGGAAGGATTTGAACCCTTTACACTATTAGGAATTGGCCTATATGGATAGGGCTAAATTGAAATGTTTCTTACAGAAGAAATATGAAATGCATAACTATGGTAGCAATTGAAAGGGAACAGTTGGGAGATAATTCTGAAAATATTAAACCAAAGTTGAGTACACAACAGTTCACCTGACACAAGGCTGAATCCAAACATTACACGTTTGATTTTATGTGCATTTTACATTTACTGTACTTTTCACCGCATTTGTTGATAATGAAATCTGAAAATACTCTGAATACATTCAGTAACGAGACTATTCCTGGAAAATTTGGGGTAGGTGCACCATAAGACAAAAACATTACAAGGGTTTGAGTGAGAGGCCTAACTGGTGTCTCCAAGTGGCCACACACCTCTCCAAAGTGTGCACAGTTCCTAAGCAATTTCAATGCACTTTTATGACTCAAAGAAGACTCTTCAACTATAAGGTACTTTTTTTTAGCTCACCTAGTTGTGACTTTGAGGAACTAGAGCAAGTACACTTGTAGTTGTTTCGTTTGGAACACAACCCTGCATCCCCGCCATCACACAACTACTGTGGTTGTTTACTCAATCCAAACATGGTCCATTATATATCGCAATCTGGGTCAGGTGGGCATCATTTGAAAGCTTGTTCTATTGCCAACATGACTAGCTAAGTTATCAAATATGATCTTACAGTGTTAGGCTTTCACATTGCAACTCAGAGAAACAGATCGTAATTGTTTTGCGCATAGAAAGGGGTCATGAGTGCATTCAGGTCATGAGTGCACCGGTGAATTTTCTTCACAATTAACAAACATAGGCTCATTCAGTTCAGAACAACTCAGGGTATGACACCATGTCATCTTGTAACTGTACATCAAACATAGTGATCATAAATGTTGACACTATATATGACATGAGTTTTATGATTTGTAAATGTGAAGTCTACATTTGGACTCACTGGTGTTTGGCTTGCTTGTATGACATCAAAGGTAGTATTCATTCTAATCATCAACATCTCATCTTTCAAAATAGAGCATTTCCCTCCCTCAGACAACAAAAAACGTATTGTAGTACGCGGTGCTCAAGTTCAGAACGGCTGTCAGTCAAAACCCATACAGCACTGTTAAACCTCAGAACCAGAGCTCTGACGTCATGTATAGCATATTACTGTATAGTCACTACGTTCCAATTTTGGCGCCTATTAGTGTCCAAATCTGCAATTTTCAACCCATATACAGTAAAGGGCTACTACCCCGTTATCAAAAAGATCACTCATCTTGTTGAATACCAGCATCATACCAACTCTTAAAACCCATATCAGACAGGATTATTCACAATTGATGCCAGACAAGAATGGTGATTCTGTATTGCTAAATGCTTCTTGCTAGGATTTTGGAATCGGTGTTCAAATTTGAGATGGGCCTACAGTATATGATGATTGATCATCTGGGTCCTTGTTTTCTTTCAGATTTACCTTACTTGTAGCTAATTGTAGTGATTGGGGGAGCTTTTTAATAGATACAGAATGTTTGAACATATATTGAAAGTTTTGAACGTTTTATACTTTTCAGGTGGGAGGCCATCGGGCCCACATGCCTTCCTGGATGCCAATGTTTCCTATGATCTCTCATACGTTTTTGCTAGTAATCTGTCTGTCTAATTTAGACCTGTCTTGTTCTGAGACCTTCTGGAGTTTTATGCATTCAAAAAAGCTATTAATTTATGCCTCAATGCCAGGAGATTGTGGAGATTCTGCAGTGTAGAGGGAAGAATAAAAGTCATTAAACACCTTAGATATTTCAGATGTAGTAAAAAAATGTTTACCCCTCTTATCCTTAACCTTTGTGATTGAGTTGTGAGAGGATCTGCTACTAATCAGATTTGCCAGATACCGTCCCGACCTCTTATTGTATTGATGCGTCTTACAGTGGGGAAAAAAAGTATTTAGTCAGCCACCAATTGTGCAAGTTCTCCCACTTAAAAAGACGAGAGAGGCCTGTAATTTTCATCATAGGTACACGTCAACTATGACAGACAAATTGAGAATTTTTTTTCCAGAAAATCACATTGTAGGATTTTTTATGAATTTATTTGCAAATTATGGTGGAAAATAAGTATTTGGTCACCAACAAACAAGCAAGATTTCTGGCTCTCACAGACCTGTAACTTCTTCTTTAAGAGGCTCCTCTGTCCTCCACTCGTTACCTGTATTAATGGCACCTGTTTGAACTTGTTATCAGTATAAAAGACACCTGTCCACAACCTCAAACAGTCACACTCCAAACTCCACTATGGCCAAGACCAAAGAGCTGTCAAAGGACACCAGAAACAAAATTGTAGACCTGCACCAGGCTGGGAAGACTGAACCTGCAATAGGTAAGCAGCTTGGTTTGAAGAAATCAACTGTGGGAGCAATTATTAGGAAATGGAAGACATACAAGACCACTGATAATCTCCCTCGATCTGGGGCTCCACGCAAGATCTCACCCCGTGGGGTCAAAATGATCACAAGAACGGTGAGCAAAAATCACAGAACCACACGGGGGGACCTAGTGAATGACCTGCAGAGAGCTGGGACAAAAGTAACAAAGCCTACCATCAGTAACACACTACGCCGCCAGGGACTCAAATCCTACAGTGCCAGACGTGTCCCCCTGCTTAAGCCAGTACATGTCCAGGCCCGTCTGAAGTTTGCTAGAGTGCATTTGGATGATCCAGAAGAGGATTGGGAGAATGTCATATGGTCAGATGAAACCAAAATATAACTTTTTGGTAAAAACTCAACTCGTCGTGTTTGGAGGACAAAGAATGCTGAGTTGCATCCAAAGAACACCATACCTACTGTGAAGCATGGGGGTGGAAACATCATGCTCTGGGGCTGTTTTTCTGCAAAGGGACCAGGACGACTGATTCGTGTAAAGGAAAGAAAGAATGGGGCCATGTATCGTGATTTTGAGTGAAAACCTCCTTCCATCAGCAAGGGCATTGAAGATGAAACGTGGCTGGGTCTTTCAGCATGACAATGATCCCAAACACACCGCCTGGGCAACGAAGGAGTGGCTTCGTAAGAAGCATTTCAAGGTCCTGGAGTGGCCTAGCCAGTCTCCAGATCTCAACCCCATAGAAAATCTTTGGAGGGAGTTGAAAGTCCGTGTTGCCCAGCGACAGCCCCAAAACATCACTGCTCTAGAGGAGATCTGCATGGAGGAATGGGCCAAAATACCAGCAACAGTGTGTGAAAACCTTGTGAAGACTTAAAGAAAACGTTTGACCTGTGTCATTGCCAACAAAGGGTATATAACAAAGTATTGAGAAACTTTTGCTATTGACCAAATACTTATTTTCCACCATAATTTGCAAAGAAATTCATTAAAAATCCTACAATGTGGTTTTCTGGAGAAGAAGAAATTCTCATTTTGTCTGTCATAGTTGACATGTACCTATGATGAAAATTACAGGCCTCTCTCATCTTTTTAAGTGGGAGAACTTGCACAATTGATGGCTGACTAAATACTTTTTTTCCCCACTGTATATAATTTTTTTAATAGGGCCTTTTCAGCTTTTTGTGGCATGAGAATGTTCAATGCCGTCTGTTACAATTAGATTGTGAACCATAGTACTTGTGTTCTAGTTCTTGCTGTTGAATCTCCAGACATTTTCTTTTTAGCGCAGGAGTATGACATAATAATACCTTTAAATAATCCTTTAGTTGTTTCCCAGAGATTTGAAGGGTCAGTGTCATCATGATCATTCACCTGAATAAACATTTGAAGTTCATTCTTGGCCATGCAGCAGAACTCTGGGTCTGATAGTATGGATCTATTGCATTGCCAATTGAACCTCTGGGGGTTTGGATTGGAAATAAGAAGCTTTAATGAAACTGGGGCATGGTCGAAGATATGCATAGACCCAATAGTGCATTTCTTAACTAAATCAATGGAGATCCGGGGAACCAGGAAGAAGTCAATCCTTGAGTATGACTTATGCGGATTTGAATAGAATGTAGTCACTATTGGCAGGATTTAACAGTCTCCATATAGCTTTTGACCTAGAGCATATATTTAGTGTAGTAGGCGTTGGGTACTTGTCAAGATTCCCATCCAGCACAGCATTTCAATCACCACCAACAATTGTAATGGGACAGCTATATTCCACAAGCAGGTTTGTTAATCTAGTGAAAAAGTTCAAAGGTGCATTGGGAACAGCGTATACATTTAAAATTGTTACTCTCTCACCATAAAGAGAGCCATGTAGGAAACAAAGTTCCACCAGGGTCATGATCATAATAATCAATTTATTAGTCCTATTCTTTAACTTTGATTGTTGGTAGAGATGGACATGTGAATCCAACATATAAATTATGAATTTGTAGACAAACTTGATTTTGAATTGTGTTTGGTTGTCAATACAAACAAATATCAACATTTGAAGGAGATGTACAGCATCTTCTGCTTGGATAGTTCCATCTGTGCCACTGACTTAGTCTAGCTTTATTTCCAGTTTGTCTACAAATTAATATTTGATATGTTGGATTCATGTCTCTATCTCAACCAAAAATCGAAGTTATTGAATAGGAATATATCAAATCAAACTTTAAATGTAAAGTTGTATTTGATTTAGTCCTATTCTTTAACTTTGATTTTTGGTAGATTTTTTGAGATGTAAATCCAACATATCCATTACTAATTTGTAGACTTACTTGAGTTAAAGCCAGACTAAGTCAGTGGCACAAAAGATACATCTCCTTCAAATGTTGATATTTAGTTGTGTTGACAACCAAACACAATTCAGTATCACTTTTGTAATACAGTTAATAGCTTAACGTTAATGCTATCTTATAAACTAATGTAACAGTATTTACTCAACCTTAAAATGAGTAGCACATCCATGGCCACATTTTGAGGCTACTGTAACTACAAATGTCTTCTTATGTAATCATAGAAAGCGTGCTATAATATTGCTAGTTTAATCTGCACTTTTAATGTAATCTCAACTGCAATCCAGGTCATTTGGTAGTGCTATTAGATTAAGCATAGTGCTAACACATTAAGTTGTTGTGTAAATACAACATATCTGACATTGTATTCCCATTTGAACATTGTTGTGCTTGTAAATGGTTGAAAGCGCAGTGATCACACATTTAGATGACAACTCAACCAAAAATCTGACATTGTTTTCCCGTTGGAATTTGGTTGTGCTTTTAGACAGTTGAAAGCATGGTGATAACACATTGGGAATTCAACAAACTTCTGGCTGTCTTTTTGAGTGGGTGAATAAAGACTGAATCAACGTCTAAACCAAATATTACCCACATTTCCACGGTGAAATGACGTGGTGTGCCCAGTGGGATGGCCCTTGCAGAGCAAGAGAAACAACTACGAAGTAGGTTATGTCTCAGGAGGAGTGACGTCACTTGCATGATGGACGCTACAAGCGCACCTAGTTAGAGTTGCATTATGCATAAAATCTGCCAATAGCTGGACCAGAAAACTCTAAGAATTAAAATCAAAGAGCTAGATGCTAACCCCCTCCACAGGTCGGTAGCTGAAAGCAGAACAGTGTAGGCTACTCTTCTAATGAATGTCAGCAGAAAAGGGGAACAACCACTTGGCATGAAAAATAGGACATTGGAACTTATGGAAAACTATCAAAAGTATGAAAGGCAATCTTTGTGATGCACATCCCATTTAAAATGAACCCCTGTGGTGACTAGATGGAGCACCTGGGCCAAAATCAAAGTTTTTATTGTGTGGTAAAAGCCTCATTCCTGTTTCTTCAAATGGTCTGGGGCAGCGAGATTTAAAAAAGTGAAAGAGCTTCAGGGATTTTGTTATTTGATCTCTGTAGGGAAAAAAACATTATGGAGAAGACCACCCCACCCCATGGTGACTGTACATCAAAAATATTATTAAAAACAAATAAATGTTTCTAATTACTGAAAAGAGGCCATTTATTTATATTTTGTTGTGGTAATCCTATTATGGATCTGTTCAGAGTCGATATTGCTACTTCTTTAATTTGTTTACCAGTAATTCACTTTTGGCCCAGAGTGGATATCCAACATGGATCTCAAATGCTTGTGAACAGTGTGTGATTATATATATTTTTTCATTGTTTGATACTGAGTGTTTCTTGGTGGTAATGTTTAGTCTTGTTGAGCCCCATTTCCCAAAACGAATAACTAGGTCCCTAGCAATGGGAAAATCCTTAAAATCCTGGAGAAAGGAATTAGGTGATCTTTATTCAAAGTGCTGATGTTTATTGATGTTGCATTATGTCATTTTTATTGAAGGTCCTTCGACCACATTTTTCCTTAGGGTAGGTGCAAAGAAGTCATTTCCCCTTTGAGGGACAGATGAAAGAAATTACAGTCTCTACAATTATTGTACTCACACTACATGACCAAAAGTATGTGGACACCTGCTTGTCGAACATCTCATTCCAAACTTATGGGCATTAATATGGAGTTGGTCCCCCCTTTGCTGCTATAACAGCCTCCACTCTTCTGGGAAGGCTTTCCCTAGATGTTCGAACATTGCTGCGGGGACTTGCTTCCATTAAGCCACAAGAGCATTAATGAGGTCGGGCACTGATGTTGGGTGATTAGGCCTGGCTCGCAGTCGGAGTTCCAATTCATCCCAAAGGTGTTCGATGGGGTTGAGGTCAGGGCTCTGTGCAGGCCAGTCAAGTTCTTCCACACCAATCTCGACAAACCATTTCCTTCCCCAAACTTTTGCCACAAAGTTGGAAGCACGGAATTGTCTAGAATGTCATTGTATGCTGTAGCGTTAAGATTTCCCTTCACTGGAACTAAGGGGCCTAGCCCGAACCATGAAAAACAGCCCCAGATCATTATTCTTCCTCCACCAAACTTTACAGTTGGCACTATGCATTCGGGCAGGTAGAGTTCTCCTGGCATCCGCCAAACCCAGATTCGTCCGTCGGACTGCCGGATGGTGAAACGTGATTCATCACTCCAGAGAACATGTTTCCACTGCTTCAGAGTCCAATGGCGGCAAGCTTCACACCACTCCAGCCGACGCTTGGCATTGCGCATGGTGGTCTTAGGTTTGTGACGTTGCTTCCAGAGGCAGTTTGGAATTCGGTAGTGAGTGTCGCAACCAAGGACAGGCGATTTTTACGTGCTACACGCTTCAGCACTCGGCGTTCCCATTCTGTGAGCTAGTGTGGCCTACCACTTTGTGGCTGAGCCATTGTTGCTCCTAGAAATTTCCACTTCACTATAACAGCACTAACAGTTGACCGTGGCAGCTCTAGCAGGGCAGATATTTGACAAACTGACTTGTTGGAAAGGTAGCATCCTATGACGGTGCCACGTTGAAAGTCATTGAGCTCTTCAGTAAGGCCATTCTACTGCCAATGTTTGTTTATGGAGATTGCATGGCTGTGTGCTAGATTTTATACACCTGTCAGCAACGGGTGTGGCTTAAATAACCGAATCCACTAATTTGAAGGGGTGTCCACATACTTTGGTATATGTTTGGCACAATTCCTATAATGATTGCATTAACTCGATAATGTCATTGAATAAAACATAATTTGATTTCTAAATAGACACCAAATGGTGAAAGAGTCAATATTATCATCTAGCCATAATTATGATTTATTAATCATTGATGACCTGGGGTACCTGAGGGATTTTGTCAGATGGCCTATTAATTTTTTTTATGCAGTCTCAATCGTGCTTTAGCGCTGATCATTGGCACTACGTATTAAATCTAGGCCTAAGTGATGTTCCCTCTTGTCTCATATTTCTCTCAGGGGCTGAGGTAAAGTCGGTATCTGAAATTAGACAGAATGAAAGACAGATCCATTTTAATTAAGAAGAAACAACCAGACATAACAGAAAGGAGATACCCACAGATGCATGGATTCCATCTGTTCCAATCAGAGAACCTCCAATTCCATTGATCAAACAGTACTCTTCACATTTGACAATAAATACATCCGAGGGTGAATCTTGATCAAGCTCAACCGAGCTTCATTCATCTTTTCAACAGTAGTAATTTTACGCTCTCCAGCAATATTTATTTGTGAGACAATGGCAGCTGTCTTCCCTACAACAAAAGAGAGTGCAACTCACACGCTTGGACATCTTATTGCAATGGGTTACAGGGATGTCAGGAATAAGAGACCAATAATAATAATAATAATAATAATAATAATAATAATAATAATAATGTAATCATGTATTACATTTGTAAAGCGCTTTTCATTATACATTAACTCTCAAAATATTTTTGTTCTCAGCCAGATAGATGAATCTTGACTAAAGCTAGTCTGTTACAGGCCATCTTGTGGACTGAATCACTGCGTAGTGGGTCCGGTTCAGTTAGTAAGCACAAAGCAATTGTAATGACCTGGCTAGATCATAAATGAACATTTGTCCAGACAGAGGTTTGAGTTTACGAATTCTCGGTTTATTAACCTAACTCAACACAGGCTACTGTTTGGCCGTAGCCCACGCCAAATAAATCAAGGATACCCGTATAAAACAACTGTGACCACCTCTTGTTAAGACCAGACGTAAGAGAGAGAACAATGGCTAAGCATGGTCTTAAACTTGCAATGCTCCACCCCCCTGCCAAGCCCCACCCCCGCCGCTCCACCAACCACCAGGATGCCCGGCACCAGAACATTCCAGGCATTCCCGTGGTTGGCAGATAGCAGGTTGACTGGCATATCAGACCCCACAAACACTGGGTACTGGTAAGTACAACACAACCAATGAACAGCATAACACATAACATACAGCTGTCTGTGCTACACAATTTACTGCTACGCAAACTAGAAAACGAGAGCTAAGCTAGTAATAGCTAGATGGTGGTAGCCAGCTAGCGTTAGCCGTGATGGCTAGTGGTGTAGCTTGTTCTTGCACGGGCATGTTCGTTTCAGATGGGGTACGGGGGCCCATTATAACTCCGGGAGAAAAGTATTGCCAACCAGGTTATGAATGTGCTAGTCGACGCTTAGCCATGCGGCTCGTGTTAGCTAGCTAGTGTTAACCCAGTGGGCTAATAGCCTAGCTATAGCTAGCATCTCATTAGCCACGCAAGTGGTGTTGCTTCTTTGTTCTAGAGAATCTCTTTTGACCGTATCATGGTAAGGTGTACCCGGTCAGTTTAGCCAACAAAACGAGTGAACATTAGACATACTAAACGAGAGTGCAAGCTGGCAATACCATTGTAGGTGGGAGAGCCAGTAGCAGCCGCCATCCCAGCATCATCAAGCCCCCAGCGCAAAAGCGAGGGGGTTGGAGTGACTGCCTCAGGCGGGGTAGCAGTGGCCATAAGTAGTTGAACTGGGGAGTCAGGTTGGGTCACGGTCAAGCCACTGTTACCCTTCCTTCGCCCCTAATTTGTGGGAAAGGCCTGCTAGCCCAGTAGCGCCTGCCGCGAATTAGCCTTGACAGGTATGAGCTAGCTTATTAGGTGCCTTGCGACTAATGGCTAGCTGGGGTGCGACTGTGAATACACGCTATAGCCATGGTGGGCTAGTGTAGGCATTAGCTAGCTAGCAACCAGCCCGTGGGCTAAGGTTGTTATAGCTAGCAGTGCTTCTGCTATCGTATATGCAGGTAGGGAACTCGTTTTGAGTTAGCTAGCAATGCTTATGTGGATAAGTTGCCTTCCAGACAGCTAGTCAAGTTAGCTTGTGCCTTGCAGCACGGGCTAACCAAGTCTCAGTAGCTACCACAGGAGACAAAGCATGTAGTAAAATAATCCTTTAACAGTGTGAACATAGCTAGCATTCTCCTAGTGGGCTAGTAGCCCACTAAAATGCAAATTAATTACTTAAAAATCATACAATGTGATTTTCTGGATTTTTGTTTTAGATTCCGTCTCTCACAGTTGAAGTGTACCTATGATAAAAATTACAGACCTCTACATGCTTTGTAAGTAGGAAAACCTGCAAAATCGGCAGTGTATCAAATACTTGTTCTCCCCACTGTATAAAATAAAAAACAGAAATATCACATTTACATAAGTATTCAGACCCTTTACTCAGTACTTTGTTGAAGCACCTTTGGCAGCAATTACAGCCTTGAGTCTTTTTGGGTATGACGCTACAAGCTTGGCACACCTGTATTTGGGGAGTTTCTCCCAATCTTCTCTGCAGATCCTCTCAAGCTCTGTCAGGTTGAATGGAGAATGTTGCTGCACAGCTATTTTCAGGTCTCTACAGAGATGTTCGATCGGGTTCAAGTCCGGGCTCTGTCTGGACCACTCAAGGACTTCAGAGACTTGTCCCGAAGCCACTCCTGCATTGTCTTGGCTGTGTGCTAGGGTCGTTGTCCTGTACCATAAAGGCCTGATTGTTGAAGTGCTGCAGAGATGGTTGTCCTTCTGGAAGGTCCACAGAGGAACTCACCACCATCGGGTTCTTGGTCACCTCCCTGACCAAGGCCCTTCTCCCCCGATTGCTCAGTTTGTCCGGGGGGCCAGCTCTATAAATAGTCTTGGTGGTTCCAAATCAAATAAAATTTGATTTGTCACATACACGTGTTTAGCAGATGTTATAGCGGGTGTAGCGAAATGCTTGTGCTTCTAGCTCTGACAGTGCAGTAATATCTAACAATTTCACAACATATACCCAATACACACAAAAAAGTAAGGAATGGGATTTAAGAATATATACATATATGGACAAGCAATGACAGAGTGGCATGGACTAAGATACAGAAGAATATAATAGAATAGAATGCAGTATATACATATGAGATGAGTAGTGCAAGATATGTAAACATTATTAAAGTGACTAGTGTTCCATTTCTTAAAGTGGCCAGTGATTTCAATAGGCAGCAGCAGCCTCTAATGTGCCAGTGATGGCTATTTAACAGTCTGATGGCCTTGAGATAGAAGCTGTTTTTTATTCTCTCTGTCCCAGCTTTGATGCACCTGTACTGACCTCGCCTTCTGGATGATAGCGGGATGAACAGGCAGTGGCTCGGGTGGTTGATGTCCTTGATAATCTTTTTGGCCTTCCTGTGACATCAGGTGCTGTATGTGTCTTCAAGGGCGGGTAGATTGCCCCCGGTAATGCGTTCGGCAGACCGCACCACCCTCTGGAGAGCCCTGCGGTTGTGGGCGGTGCAGTTGCCGTACCAGGCGGTAATACAGCCCGACAGGATGCTCTCAATTGTGCATCTGTACAAGTTTGTGAGGGTTTTAGGTGATAAGCCAAAATTCTTCAGCCTCCTGAGGTTGAAGAGGCTCTGTTGCGCCTTCTTCACCACACTGTCGGCGTGGGGAGACCATTTCTGTTTGTCTGTGATGTGTACGCCAAGGAACTTGAAGCTTTCCACCCTCTCCACTGCGGTCCCGTCGATGTGGATAGGGGGGTGCACCCTCTGCTGTTTCCTGAAGTCCATGATAATCTCCT
Organism: Coregonus clupeaformis; assembly: GCF_020615455.1. NCBI lineage: Eukaryota > Metazoa > Chordata > Actinopteri > Salmoniformes > Salmonidae > Coregonus > Coregonus clupeaformis. Next base: position 53,209,463 of record NC_059201.1, read on the forward strand.
TTGTTTTGTTGATGCTGAGTGAGAGGTTATTTTCCTGGCACCACACTCCCAGAGCCCTCACCTCCTCCCTGTAGGCAGTCTCGTCATTGTTGGTAATCAAGCCTACTACTGTTGTGTCGTCTGCAAACTTGATGATTGAGTTGGAGGCGTGCTTGGCCACGCAGTCATGTGTGAACAGCGAGTACAGGAGGGGGCTGAGCACGCACCCTTGTGGGGCCCCAGTGTTGAGGATCTGCGAAGTGGAGGGGCCACTGTGTTCTTGGGGACCTTCAATGCTGCAGAAATGTTTTGGTACCCTTCCCCAGATCTGTGCCTCGACACAATCCTGTCACGGAGCTCTAAAGACAATTCCTTCGACCTCAAGGCTTGGTTTTTGCTCTGACATGCAATGTCAACTGTGGGACCTTATATAGACAAGTGTGTGCCTTTCCAAATCATGTCCAGTCAATTGAATTTACCACAGGTGGACTCCAATCAAGTTGTAGAAACATCTCAAGGATGATCAATGGAAACAGGATGCACCTGAGCTCAATTTCGACTCTCATAGCAAAAGGTCTGAATACTTATGTAAATAAGGTATTTCTTTTTTCTTTTTGTCTTTTTGTCTTTTTTTTAAAATGTGCAAACATAAAAAACAACTGTTTTCGCTTCGTCATTAAGGGGTATTGTGTGTAGATGGATGAGGATGGATGAAAAAATAATTTAATCAATTTTAGAATAAGGCTGTAATGTAACAAAATGTGGGAAAAGTCACGGGGTCTGAATACTTTCCGAAGGCACTGTTTAACGCTTCTGTGAGGAAAAGAGGTGAAAATGATCAGAGGGCAGGCAAGTGGCTCCCTCATTTACTGCTCAAATGTGGTGTAAAGTACTTAAGTAAAAATACTTTGAAAGTACTACCTAAGTAGTTTGTTTTGGTATATGTACTTTACTTTACTATTGATATTTTTGACTACTTTTACTTCACTACATTCCTACAGAAAATAATGTACTTTTTACTCCATTCACTTTCCATGACACTCAAAAGTACTCGTTACATCTTGAATGCTTAGCAGGTGTCACGACTTCCTCTGAAGCTGCCTCCTTTCCTTGTTCGAGCAGGCTTCGGCGTTCGTCGTCACCGGCCTTCTAGCCACTGCCGTTCCTCATATCTTCATTCCATTTGTTTTGTCTTGTTTATTACACACATCTGGTTCATATCCCCTCATCAGTACCTGTATAAGTGTTCCCTCTGCCCCCTTGTCTTTGTGTGTGATTGTTTATTGTAGAGGAGTTCATAGCTCGTTGGAGCTCGTTTCTATTGTGTATCGCTGGGTTATTCACCCATGTGCTTTATTCACCCATGTGCGCATTGCTGCACACCTCTGTTTATTGATTAAACCATTTATTCCGTGATTTCCTCTCCTGTGTCTGACTCCGTCCATCATCACCCGCTACAGAATCACACACCCGAATACATGGAGTCAGCAGGAACCGGGAATATGTCTGGAGTCGTGGACCGGGTCCGGGAGCATTCAAATATGCTAGCCAGCTTGGGACCAGCTGAGCTACCGGATCCAGCCACCCACACCCCAGCACCCAGAGGGATTCACCTTTTTCGACCGAGGGAGTACGACGGGACAGCGGCCCGCTGCCAGGGTTTCCTCCTGCAGCTGGACCTCTATTTCTCCACTATCAGCCCGGCTCCCTCGGAGCGGGAGAAGGTGTACGCCCATCCTCTAGAAGCCAGCAGGTTGTCCAACCGGATGGCCATGTCCACCAGTTGATTGAAGGACAACGTGGTGTCCCAGCAGGCTAGCTCCCTTCGGACGTCCTCTCGCAGGTGGCACCGGAAGTGGTCGATGAGGGCCCACTCGTTCCACCCGGACCCAGCCGCTAGAGTCTTGAACTCCAGAGCAAAGTCCTGCGCAGTGGGCAAACGAGGTCTGGAGTGAAGGAGGAGCCGCGTTGGACAACTACGGGGAGTTCGCTCGCCTCTTCTGGACCGTCTTCGATCACCCTCCCGAAGGCGAGTGGCTGGTCCATTTGAGGCTGGGGGCGAGGACCGCGCTGGACTTTGCTCTGGAGTTCAAGACTCTAGCGGCTGGGTCCGGGTGGAACGAGTGGGCCCTCATCGACCACTTCCGGTGCCACCTGCGAGAGGACGTCCGAAGGGAGCTAGCCTGCTGGGACACCACGTTGTCCTTCAATCAACTGGTGGACATGGCCATCCGGTTGGACAACCTGCTGGCTTCTAGAGGATGTCCTGGAAAGGGCCTGCCCGGGTAGACGCTGTGCCTCCCAGGAGTCATGTATATCCCTTGTCGCAGGCTGAAATGGAGGCGATGGAGACATACATCTCTGAGTCCCTGGGCCAGGGGTTTATACGTCCCTCCACTTCACCCGACTCCTCAAGTTTATTTTTTGTGAAGAAGAAAGACAGAGGTCTGCGCCCTTGCATTGATTACCGAGCACTGAACAAGGGGACTATTCGTTATAGTTATCCTCTACCCCTCATTCCATCTGTGATCGAGTCAATGCATGGGGCGCGCTTCTTCACAAAATTAGATCTCCGGAGTGCGTACAACCTGGTGCGTGCCGAGAGGGGGACAAGTGGAAGACAGCATTCAGCACAACCACGGGGCATTACGAATACCTGATGAATGCTCCATCAGTCTTCCAGTCCTTTGTTAACGAGGTGTTTCGGGACATGCTTGGTCGCAGTGTGGTGGTCTACATCGATGACATTCTGGTGTATTCCGCTACACGCGCCGAGCATATGTCCCTGGTTCGCAAAGTGCTGGCCCGACTGTTGGAAAATGACCTTTATGCCAAGGCAGAAAAGTGTCTGTTTTTCCAGCAGTCCATCTCCTTCCTCAGATACCGCATTACCACCTCAGGTGTGGAGATCAGCCGTGCGTGATTGGCCGACTCCAACCACGGTAAAGGAGGTGCAGCGCTTTATTGGCTTTGCCAATTACTATCGGAGGTTTATCCGGGGCTTTGGCAAGGTCGCAGCTCCCATCACCTCTCTGTTGAAGGGTGGGCCGTCCCGGCTCCGCTGGTCTGCTGAGGCTGACAGGGCTTTCAGTAACCTGAGGGCTCTGTTCACCTCAGCCCCGGTACTGGCCCATCCCAATCCATCACTACCATTTGTAGTGGAGGTGGATGCGTCCGAGGTAGGGATAGGCGCTGTCCTATCTCAACGCTCGGGCACGCCACCCAAGCTCCGCCCCTGTGCTTTCTTCTCCAAGAAGCTCAGGCTTGCGTAGCAGAACTATGACGTTGGTGATCAGGAGCTGTTGGCTGTTGTCAAAGCCCTGAATGTGTGGAGGCACTGGCTCGAGGGGGCGAAACACCCTTTCCTCATCTGGACTGACCACCGTAACCTGGAGTACATCCGGGCAGCGAGGAGGCTGAATCCTCGCCAGGCCAGGTTGGCCCTGTTCTTCACCCGGATTGATTTTACACTATCCTACATACCGGGTACTAAGAACGTGAAGGCAGACACACTGTCACAGCTGTACGACACAGAGGAGAGGCCCATAGACCACACCCCCATACTCCCGGCCTCCTGCATTGTGAAGCCGGTAGTGTGGGCGGTGGACGTGGACATAGAGCGGGCGTTACGCACATAGCCATCTCCTGCGCCCTGCTGGAGCTGCACGTCGGGGGGGTACTGTCACGACTTCCTCCGAAGCTGCCTCCTCTCCTTGTTCAGGCAGGCTTTGGCATTCGTCGTCACCGGCCTTCTAGCCACTTCCGCTCCTCATATCTTCATTCCATTTGTTTTGTCTTGTTTATTACACACACCTGGTTCATATCCCCTCATCAGTACCTGTATAAGTGTTCCCTCTGCCCTCTTGTCTTTGTGTGTGATTGTTTATTGTAGAGGAGATTATAGCTCATTGGAGCTCGTTTCTATTGTGTATCGCTGGGTTATTCACCCGTGTGCCTTATTTTCCCCAGTGCGCCATTTGTTCACACTGGTGTGTATTACACATTGCTGAGTACCTCTGTTTATTGATTAAACCATTTATTCTGTGATTTCCTCTCCTGCGTCTGACTCCATCCATCATCACCCGCTACAGCAGGACAGGACAAGGGTCCAATTCACACACTTATCAAGAGAACATCCCTGGTCATCCCCACTGCCTCTGATCTAGCGGACTCACTAAATACAAACGCTTCATTTGTAAATTATGTCTAAGTGTTGGAGTGTGCCCCTGGCTATCCGTAAATTTAAAAAACAAGAAAATGGTGCCGTCTGGTGTGCTTAATATAAGGAATTTGAAATTATTTATACTTTTACTTTTGATACTTAAGTACATTTTAGCAATTACATTTAATTTTGATACTTAAGTATATTTAAAACCCAATACTTTTACACAAGTAGTATTTTACTTAGTGACTTTCACTTGTACTTTAGTCATTTTCTATTAAGGTATCTTTACTTTTACTCAAGTATGATAATTTTGTACTTTTTCCACCACTGCTGACAGACGTGTATGATTGGTTCTTCGAGCTACCTAGGAGATTCTGGTGAATCCCACTGTGAGATGTCGAAACTAATAATTGAAAGATAACTGCTCAAATATCGATATTGATTCCAACTCGACCTCAATATTTATAGGATAAATTGCAGCAGCGTATGTAATGAGTCAAAAGAGTTAGTGCAAAAAGGGTCAATGCAGGTAGTCCGGGTAGCTATTTGGTTAACTCTTTAGCAGTCTTATGGGTTGGGGGTAGAAGCAGTTCAGGGTGCTGTTGGTTCCAGACTTGGTGCATCGCTTGCCGTGTGGTAGCAGAGAGAACAGTCTATAACTTGTGTTGCTGGAGTCTGACTATTTTTAGGGCCTTCCTCTGACACTGCTTGGTATAGAAGTCCTGGATGGCTGGGAGCTCGGCCCAATACGCACTACCCTCTGTAGCGCCTTGCAGTCGGATGCCAAGCAGTTGCCATACCAAGCGGTGATACAGCCAGTCAAGATGCTCTCAATGGTGCAGCTGTAAAACTTTTTCAGGATCTGAGGGCTCATGCTGCATCTTTTCAGCCTCCTGAGGTGGAAGATGCATTGTCGTGCCTTCTTCATGACTGTGTTTGTGTGTGTGGACCATGTAATTCCGTAGTGATGTGGACACCAAGGAACCTGAAGCTCTCGACACGCTCCACTACAGCGTCATCGATGTGGATGGGAGCGTGCTCAGCCCTCCGTTTCCTGTAGTTCACGATCAGCTTCCTTGTCTCGATGACGTTGAGGGAGAGGTTGTTGTCCTGGCACCACACTGCCAGGTCACTGACCTCCTCCCTATAGGCTGTCTCATCTTCATCAGTGATCAGGCCAACAACCGTCGTGTCGTGATGGTGTTGGAGTCGTGCACGGCCATGCAGTTGTGGGTGATAAGGGAGTACAGGAGAAGACTAAGCACGCACCCCTGAGGGGCCCCAGTGTTGAGGGACTAGTCTGGAGAGCCCTGCAGTTGCGGGCGGTGCAGTTGCCGTACCAGGCGGTGATACAGCCCGACAGGATGCTCTGTATCTGTTTAGTAACACTGTAATTACACTAGGGGAAATTGTATTATAATTGCATAATAATGGTTTTGAGTGTTTTTTTTTTGTAATTACACAGGTGCCACTCAACTCCATGCATGTAACATTAACATTCATGTAAGTGTTAACCAACTTTTTTTCAAGGGCTTATGCATATTGGTATACTTTCGTTGCATCTGACATTCTGACACTTTAGTCCATTTGATATGTTAATGAGAACTTAATCACCATTCTGGCATTGATTCCTTTGACCCGTCTTTCTGACATGACTCCCCATTATTTCTATCTTCCCACGCATTTCAGTGACCCCTGCATATAAGTAATTTATCCCCACCGTATGTCATCACCACTCTCTTTAAAGTTAATCTTCCCCACCGCAGCTTCCTTACCTGGTTATACATTCGTTTGAAAGTCTTGTCCTAGAAAGTCTTACACTCTTAAAAGTTTCCTTTAGCAAGCGGAATTTGCATATTAAAGGTAAAATCTTGTTTAAAACCCCTCTGACATAGCTTAAGACAGAAACTGTCATAAGTGGTCATGGGACCACGTATTGTACCAACTGACATAACTCAACCCTATGTCAAATATTGAACATTTTACAACTTTCATACACTATCAGTCATGAGAATATTTTCAATTTATGAAATCTATATACTTCAGTCAGTTTTTATAGCATGGCAGGATGTTCCAAAGCACAAAGGGCAGTACTCTGACATGAGATCCCTGCACTTAACATTTTTCTCCCATCGATGTCAATGAATGAATTATGCGAAAGTCTGAGTTGTGTGCCGTAATCTCAAATATGAATTGGCCAAAAGTAATTAGCTCATCATAATACACACACACACACACACACACTACTCTGTCTCACCAGCTCTCTAGGGTCTTTAAAGTACTCCGACCCACTCACCACAAGTGTGTTGACTGGACTGGCAGGGAGTGCAGCTTCAGGGCCTGGCTGAATTCTTAATGCATCTGCCAATAGAGTAGCCCTCCAGCCAAATCAGTCAAGCTTGATGTCAAGTTCAAATATCTCAATTATTGCCTTGAGGCTGAAGTCAACTATAATGTTGTTGTTTGTGATTATGACAGTATTTCTTTGTCAGCACCACCGGGAAAGGCAAGGAGTCAGCTAGGCCTACTCTGAGGAGATAAGACCGCCCCTGCACTTTCAAGTCAACCTCAGCTGTGGGGTAACATTTCTTGTCACCATGTCTTGCAAAAGGGGATTTCTCACCCTAGTCAATGCACTTGGGCCTTGGCACAACACACATCTGGAGTATAGCATTGTTCCACATGGGCTTAGTATGACCTTCCTGACCACACTGGTAACAAATCGGTGATTTGGCATATCATTGCACACAGGCTACACATCATGAAATATATTGAGACGTATTACAGACAGTAGCCTACAAGTAGCAAAATAGATCTCAATTGATTGATCATAAAATATATTTCAATATGATTGAAAAAGGCCTATAGTCTACTGCTTATATTTTAATGCAGTCATCCTGGTTTTCATTTGAAGCATATTTTTATACATCGTTTGTTTAAATAAATTGCAAAGACATTGGCAACTTTGTATTTGTAGTGAACTTTTTTCTGAAGTTATCGGCGGTCACAGAGAGATGAATAAATGTGATTCTATGTTTAGTGGAGACCTGTGTATAAAGTGATGGCGGAGGACAAGAAAACCATCTAACGACATACTTAGCTATGGTGGTCCAAGTCAGGCGTTAGATTTTGTTTTCAAGTGCAAAGTTAATAACGATGGTTTTGGGAAACAACTCGGAGATTTAACAATGCTCCTAAGAAAGTTTTAAAGATGAACTTAGCCTTAAGATGCTTTTGGGTCCGTGGTGCGGCAGTCTCAATGATGTGGATGATGTATTAAACCAGCCAGACACAACAAAGATACAGTTGTCCTTCTGAACTGAGCTACAGGACAGGAAGGAAACTGCTCAGGGATGTCACTATGAGGGCAATGGTGATTTTAAAACAGCTACAGAGTTCAATAGCTGTGATGGGAGAAAACTGAGAATGGGTCAACAACATTGTAGTTACTCCACAATAATGACCTAAAGAATACAAATATACAGAATAAAAAATATTCCATAACATGCATCCTGTATGCAACCAAGCACTAAAGTTATACTGCAAGAAAACACGGCAAAGGAAAACACTTTTTGGCCTAAATGCAAAGCCTATTATTTGTGTATTATTATTAATATTTCTTAGGGTCAGCAATGACTTGTACCAAAGTACCAATTATATTGTCTTATGAAATACTGATTGTTAGCGTGTTTAGGTAAATTATTTTATTTTCAGGTTGGGTGGTGGGGGATGGGGGGTAAATGTATATATATTTTGTTGTGATTCTGATGTGATTTAAAACCAATAAATACAACTATTAAAAAAAATGCTAAGCCTTATTTTTGGGGGAAATCCAACACATCACTTAGTAACTGCCTCCTTTTCAAGCTTGGTGGTGGCTGCATCATGGTGTGGGTATGCTTGACATTGGCAGGAGAGTTTTTCAGGATGAAAAGATACAGGATGGAGCTAAGCACAGGCAAAATCCTAGAGGAAAACCTGTTCAGTCTGCTTTCCACCAGACACTGGGCGATAAATTCACCTTTCAGCAGGACAATAACCTACAACACAAGGCCAAATCTACACTGGAGTTGCTTACCAAGAATACAGTGAATGTTCCTGGGTGGCCAAACTACAGTTTTGACTTAAATCTGTTTGAAAATCTATGGCCAGACTTGAACATTTATGTGTGGCTATGACCCCCAACACTTTGACAGAGCTTGAAGGATTTTGAAAAGAATAATGGACAAACATTGCACAATCCAGTTGTGCAAAGCTCTTAGAGACTAACCCAAGAAGACTCACAGCTGTAATCGCTGCCAAAGGTATTTCTAACATGTATTGACTCAGGGGGCGTGAATACTTATCTAATAAAGGTATATTAGTGTTTAATTTTTCAATACTTTTTAAGAAATGTTAGATTTTTTTCCACTTTGACAGAGTATTTTGTGTAGAGTGTTGACAAAAAATTACAAGTGGATCCATTTTAATCCCACTTTGTAAAACAATAAATCCAAGTGGGGTGAATACTTATGTTACCCACTGCACATAAAGTGCTTATATTTCAAAACGGTAAAACAGATATGTATAAAAAATAAAAAACATTCTGTACTGTTGTCTCATATGATTTTGTTTTATCTCAAATACAAAATGCTGGTGTATAGAGTCAGACTTCAGCTTCACTGTCCAAATAAATATGCAGGGGAGTGTATTTGACTTTACTGCTGAACAGGGTTTGTCCCTTCAACAGTTAGAGAAAGCTGTTTACATTGTAACAAGTTATTAATCCTTCAGTGCTTTTCTGGCACATCGTGTCTAAGTTGAACACAGGCAGAAAGTCTTGTAATCAAAATAGTGAACATCTATTTTCTTTCCCCAGACTTTTGATATAATTAACTACAAGGTACCCTGTCGATTGCATTTTACAAGGATTTTAATTCCACCTCCATGGCGGTTACTGGAATGGCGCTCCTTCGCTTTCACTTTGCATGACAAAGTAATTAAAACCTCACTCCCATTCTTGCCAAATATGAGCGAGTGGCCATAATATTTCACAAACAGCATTGCCCTATACCTTGTTATTATAACCATAATATTTATGGCTTTTGTTTGTGGGTCAATGCAATTACATATTCAGGGACCAGACACCTTATCTGTCGTTTCTCTGTTGATTAATGAAAGTGATTCCTCACAAAACCACCTGAAATGGAGCTACTACAGAGCCAACAGACCTTCCAATAATGTGTCTGCTCACCCCCTGCTTTGCAAGCCAATGCAACAAATGTGTGTGTGTCTGGGGGCTGATTCATTGAGCCTGATCAGAATTGAGAGCTAGGCCCAAGTTCAAGCTGTTTCCTCAGCGTTTGGATACCCAGTGGAGTTGTGCTGGCTCGCTGCATACTGACAGATTGTCTCAGTGTCCTCTGCGCGTCCCCAGGCGATGATTCTGTCGACACGTAAAGCCATCTTACTCTCCTGTAAACTGTGTCCCCACAGTACTCTGTTCTTCAGCACCAGTCACCGTTATTTCTCCATTCAGATCAGGTTTTCCCACCTATATAGTGGCCGTCTGGTGGGGAGTTGTTGAGCAGCTTTCAAGGTTATTATAGTTTTGCATTTTGTTATTAGTTTTTATTTATATTAGTTTTAAGATTTTTACTTGAATTCAGTTTAGTTTCAGTTAGTTTTCAGGTCTGATGTACACTGAACAAAATATAAACGCAACATGCAACAACTTCAAATATATTTTGGAGTTACAGTTCATATAAGGAAATCAGTCAATTGAAAATAATTAATTAGGCCCTAATCTATGGACTTCACATGACTGGGAAATCAGATACGCATCTGTTGGTCACAAATACCTTTAAAAAAAAGGTAGGGGCTTGGATCAGAAAACCAGTCAGTATCTGGTGTGACCACCATTTGCCTCATGCAGTGCGACACATTTCCTTCGCATAGTTGATCAGGCTGTTGATTGTGGCCTGTGGAATGTTGTCCCACTCCTCTTCAATGGCTGTGCGAAGTTGCTAGATTTTGGCGGGAACTGGAACACGCTGTCGTACACGTCGATCCAGAGCATCCCAAACATGCTCAATGGGTGACATGTCTCTCGAGTATGCAGGCCATGGAAGAACTGGGACATTTTCAGCTTACAGGAATTGTGTACAGATTCTTGCAACATGGGGACGTGCATTATCATGCTGAAACATGAGGTGATGGCGGCGGATGAATGGCACGACAATGGGCCTCAGGATCTCGTCACGGAATTTCTGTGCATTCAAGTTGCCATCAATAAAATGCAATTGTGTTCGTTTTCCGTAGCTTATGCCTGCCCATACCATAACCCCACCGCCACCATGGTGAACTGTTCACAACGTTGACATCAGCAAACCGCTCTCCCACACGACGCCATACCATCTGCCATCTGCCCGGTACAGTTGAAACCGGTATTCATCCGTGAAGAGTACACTTCTCCAGCGTGCCAGTGGCCATCGAAGGTGAGCATTTGCCCACTGAAGTCAGTTACTACGCTGAACTGCAGTCAGGTCAAAACCCTGGTGATGACAACGAGCATGCAGATGAGCTTCCCTGAGATGGTTTCTGACAGTTTGTGCAGAAATTCTTCAGTTGTGTAAATCCACAGTTTAATCAACTGTCCGGGTGGCTCGTCTCAGACCATCCCACAGATGAAGAAGCCGGATGTGGAGGTCCTGGGCTGGCGTGGGAACACGTGGTCTGCGGTTCTGAGGCCGGTTAGAAGTATGGCAAAATTCTCTAAAATGGCGTTGGAGGTGGCTTATGGTAGAGAAATGAACATTCAATTCTCTGGCAACAGCTCTGGTGGACATTCCTGCAGTCAGCATGCCAATTGCACGCTCCTTCAAATTGGACACAAATTGCAACAGTACCTACAGCTACCCCATTTGCCTGTCTTAAAACCTACTGTAAAATGGTGACTTACCATAGACTACAGACGGCACAACAAGCTGGTCCGTTGTCTCACTGCCCTATGACACAACTCGACTAAGAGTTGCCAAAGGTCACAAACGCCAAATACTTCTCCACAGTTCATCCAGAACAAGCTTGCCTTTTCATTTTCAAACCAGCTTTTTACATTCAACCGGGCCCCGTTCAATTATTCAAATTCCCCAGCAGAATTTAACATCTTTCTACATAAATCTGTAGTGGACAGTAATATTTATCATGTATGAAATTATAAATACTTCACATGCGACTCGTAAAATAAGACTAAGCAATTATTCCATTAAATTAATAATCTTTATCTGACTCCATAGGATAAATAGAAATATGCAAGGAGACTATGGTTGAGTTACAGTAATAGGTCATTAAGAAATGTCTGATAATAGAATTCTAAATACAAGTGTATTTAATTACTTTACAAAATATGCACTCACTGACTGTAAGTCGATCTGGAGAAGAGCGTCTGCTAAATGACTAAAATGTAAATGTAATGTAAATAAACTTAAGTTACAAAGCATTAACAAGCATTACAATGCATTATTCTAAGCATGGTCAGAGAGAGAGAGAGAGAGAGAGAAACCATAGCCTGAAAGGCCATGCCCCAAAAGTCCATGGGGTGGAGGGAGAAAGAAAGAAAGAGTATCTCACCACAGCAGGTCAGGAACAAATAAGAGAAAGAACAATGAATCTTAGACCCTTTAATAAGCATCTGAGTTATTTGGATTCAAAACCTGAGTTGTTGGTCAATAGTACCACCGTAAAGTTAACCTCCAATCAGACCTACATGATGTAAACTCTGCTTCTCAGAGGTGAGACAATGGGGGGTTGGCAAGTCCAACACAGAGAATGCTGAATTCCTCAGACAACACAGAGGAAATTCTTGCATACAGTTGATAAGAATAGTCACTTCTGGGGCTGGGTTGCCGTACATAATCCTCCCTTGGACACATCTGATTCTGCATCGGACAGAAGTGTTCAAAACCGGACAGCCAGCACTGTAGTCACTGTAGACAATCTTCAGACCAGCAGTTCATGGTCCTAGCAGCATCACTTCAGGAGTGTCCTTTTGGTGCTTACTATTATCTTCTTCTTTAGACATGCAAATGTCCTTAGGTAACACCTTCCTGCAAGCAAGCTAGAAAGGAATGCCCTGTTCTTCTTTGTAAAAGCAAACACATTACTGAAGGTACATCACAGATTAATTCACATTTCAATGAACATACAATTGTCTGTTAATCTGATTGGATTGGTCAATAGCAACTTCAAATGTAGTTTTATCAAATCAGTCAGATATACATAAAATATTATCAAAGATCACTATCATAAAGACAGTATTTTTGAAACCAAACTCTCAAACTCTCCTCCCTTTGAGAGAAAATTGATTATCCTTGAAAATCAACAAAATAACCAGAATTTTAAAATAATCCAAACAACTTTCAATCAACTGAAAATATAAATCGAACACATTATTATGTCTAGTGTGGTGGAAATTCTACTTTAACAATGAGGAGAGACAAGGTCAATCACCAATCAAGATATTACTTTATTCAAAACGTATTAATAAGGGAGCAGCTCACACCACACACAAGTGAATAGAGTGAGTGCTCTGCAATAATGAGGCTGGCCGAGAGCTCTGACATACAGAGATAAACAGACATCTTATTTAGTGGACCTAAAAATGCTTAGCCTGGTTCCAACCCACCACGTCAGCTCGGAAGAAAACAAGCTACCTTGTTTTCTTCTCGTGGCTATGTGTATCGGTTCATAGTGCACAAACAAGTGATAACGTTAGTTCCGTTACTCCCCTCCGTTCAAGCCAGCCTGTTCACCTCACATCCTTACACATCTGTGCCCTTGAAAGATAACAGAAGAAGAGGATGAACTGAGACACTGTGGTCACTTACATTTACATCATTTAGCAGATGCTCTTATCCAGAGCGACTTACAAATTGGTGCATTCAACTTATGATAGAAAGTGGGACAACCACTTATTTATTATTATTTTTTAATTTTTTTGGGGGGGGGGTGGGGGAAGAAGGATTACTTTATACTATTCCAGGTATTCCTTAAAGAGGTAGGGTTTTAAGTGTCTCCGGAAGGTGGTCAGTGACTCCGCTGTCCTGGCGTCGTGGGGGAGCTTGTTCCACCATTGGGGTGCCAGAGCAGTGAATAGCTTTGACTGGGCTGAGCGGGAACTGTGCTTCCGTAGATGTAGGGGAGCTAGCAGGCCAGAGGTGGATGAACGTAGTGCCCTCGTTTGGGTGTAGGGTCTGATCAGAGCCTGAAGGTAAAGAGGTGCGTTCCCCTCACAGCTCCGTAGGCAAGCACCATGGTCTAGATTCAAGCCTCAACTGGAAGCCAGTGGAGTGTGCGGAGGAGCGGGGTGACATGAGAGAACTTGGGAAGGTTGAACACCAGACGGGCTGCAGCGTTCTGGATAAGTTATAGGGGTTTAATGGCACAGGCAGGGAGCCCAGCCAACAGCGAGTTGCAGTAATCCAGACGGGAGATGACAAGTGCCTGGATTAGAACCTGTGCCGCTTTCTGTGTAAGGTAGGGTCGTAATCTGCGAATGTTGTAGAGCATGAACCTGCAGGATCGGGTCACCGCTTTGATGTTAGCGAAGAACGACAGGGTGTTGTCCAGGGTCACGCCAAGGTTCTTTGCACTCTGGGATGAGGACACAATGGAGTTGTCAACTGTGATGGCGAGATCATGGAGCAGGCAGTCCTTCCCCGGGAGGAAGAGCAGCTCTATCTTGCCGAGGTTCAGCTTGAGGTGGTGATCCGACATCCACACTGATATGTCTGCCAGACATGCAGAGATGCGATTGACCACCTGGTTATCAGAAGGGGGAAAGGAGAAAATTAATTGTGTGTCGTCTGCGTAGCAATGATAGGAGAGACCATGTGAGGATATGACAGAGCCAAGTGACTTGGTGTATAGAGAGAATAGGAGAGGGCCTAGACCTAAGCCCTGGGGGACACCAGTGGTGAGAGCACGTGATGCGGAGACAGATTCCCGCTACGCCACCTGGTAGGAGCGACCTGTCAGGTAGGACGCAATCCAAGAGTGAGCAGTGCCGGAGATGTCCAACTCGGAGTGGGTGTAGAGGAGGATCTGATGATTCACAGTATCAAAGGCAGCGGATAGGTCTAGAAGGATAAGAGCAGAGGAGAGAGAGTTAGCTTTAGCAGTGCAGAGAGCCTCCATGACACAGAGAAGAGCAGTCTCAGTTGAATGACCAGTCTTGAATCCTGTCTGATTTGGATCAAGAAGGTCATTCTGAGAGAGATAGCAGGAGAGTTGGCTAGAGACGGCACGCTCAAGAGTTTTGGAGAGAAAAGAAAGAAGGGATACTGGTCTGTAGTTGTTGACATCGGAGGGATCGAGTGTAGGTTTTTTGAGGAGGGGTGCAACTCTCGCTCTCTTGAAGACGGAAGGGACATAGCCAGCGGTCAAGGATGAGTTGATGAGCGAGGTGCGGTAAGGGAAAAGGTCTCCGGAAATGGTCTGGAGAAGAGAGGAAGGGATAGGGTCAAGCGGGCAGGTTGTTGGGCAGCCGGCCGTCACAAGTCGCAAGTTTTCGAGAGAGAGAGGGGAGAACGAACTCAAAGCATAGGGTAGGGGAGTGTGAGCAGGACCAGCGGTGTCATTTGACTTAATAAATGAGGATCGGATGTCGTCAACCTTCTTTTCAAAATGGTTGACGAAGTCATTCACAGAGAGGGAGGAGGGAGGTGGAGGAGGAGGATGATTCAGCAGGGAGGAGAAGGTGGCAAAGAGCTTCCTAGGGTTAGAGGCTTGAAATGTAGAGTGGTAGAAAGTGGCTTTAGCAGCGGAAACAGAGGAAGAGAATGTAGAGAGGAGGGAGTGAAAAGATGACCGGTCCGCAGGGAGTCTAGTTTTCCTCCATTTCCGCACGGCTGCCCGGAGCCCTCTTCTGTGAGCTCACAATGAGTCATCAAGCCACGGAGCAGGAGGGGAGGACCGAGCCGGCCGGGATGATAGGGGACATAGAGAGTCAAAAGATGCAGAAAGGGAGGAGAGGAGGGTTGAGGAGGCAGAATCAGGAGATCGGAGGGAGAAGGATTTAGCAGAGGGAAGAGATGATAGGATGGAAGAGGAGAGAGTAGCGGGAGAGAGAGAGCGAAGGTTGCGACTGCACATTACCATCTGAGTAGGGGCAGAGTGAGTAGTGTTGGAGGAGAGCGAGAGAGAAAAGGATACAAAGTAGTGGTCGGAGACTTGGAGGGGAGTTGCAGTGAGATTAGTAGAAGAACAGCATCTAGTAAAGATGAGGTCAAGCGTATTTCCTGCCTTGTGAGTAGGGGGGGACGGTGAGAGGGTGAGGTCAAAAGAGGAAAGGAGTGGAAAGAAGGAGGCAGAGAGAAATTAGTCAAAGGCAGACATAGGGAGGTTAAAGTCACCCAGAACTGTGAGGGGTTAGCCATCCCCAGGAAAGGAACTTATCGAGGCGTCAAGCTCATTGATGAACTCTCCAAGGGAACCTGGAGGTGCGATAAATGACAAGGATGTTAAGCTGGAATGGGCTAGTGACTGTGACAGCACGGAATTCAAATGAGGAGATAGACAGATGGGTCAGGGGAAAAAGAGAGAATGTCCACTTGGGAGAGATGAGGATTCCTGTGCCACCGCCGCGCTGACCAGATGCTCTCGGGGTATGCGAGTACACATGGTCAGACGAGGAAAGAGCAGTAGGAGTAGCAGTGTTTTCTGTGGTAATCCATGATTCCGTCAGCGCCAAGAAGTCGAGGGACTGGAGGGTAGCATAGGCTGAGATGAACTCTGCCTTGTTGGCCGCAGAACCAGAGGCTGCCGGAGACCTGGAACTCCACGTGGGTCGTGCGCGCAGGGAGATTAGAGTGGCAGCAGCCACACGGTGTGAAGCGTTTGTATGGCCTGTGCAGAGAGGAGAGAACAGGGATAGACAGACACATAGTTGACAGGCTACAGAAAAAGGCTACAATAATGCAAAAGAGATCGGAATGAAATGAACTAAACATCTGGGAAAGCGAGAGAGCGGGGCCTCCCTCACTTACGTTTCACTGAAACACTCAAATATAACTCTCCCAACTTCCACTTTAGAAATGATAATTGTTGTAAACTACAGCGGTTCAATGTTTTCTAGGAATAGACTCTTACTTAGTTTATTCAGCTAGCTAACTTGGTACAGTATTCTTCCGTGAAAACTGTCCAGGGCACCGAATCCTATGACGCCATAGCCAACTAGCATGCCAGCCTCCAATAACACGGTTTAGCACCAATACTCGGTTACAACAAACCACCAGTGTGTTAACACGCCAAACAGATCATTCGTGTCCATGTCTAACGTTGTGTAAAGTTTTGGGTTAGTTTTGACAGTTTGAGTGAGTACGTCGTCAACATATTCAGCCAGTTAGTGAGCTAGAATAGTTAGCATACTCACTAGCCATTGCTCTCTTGTTCTACCTAAAGTTGCATTGAAATTATGGAAATAGGATAAACGTAAAATTAAACAAATACTGAATGTATATGCCAAAATCAAAACCAACTACCTCTCTAAACATGCGCCCTCATAGAATTGGATTTCTCTGGCTGATCCTGACACTGCATCCTTATCAAATCCAACCAACCAGTTGTACTAACGAGCGGACCCCCAGCGTGTATCGTCCTGCGTGACGATCCAGGACTACTAATCACCAACTGCAGAGGACGTCCGCCTAGACGGTGAGAGCGTGTATCATAAACATATTCCCCCCAGCGCACACCTGACTTGGGCCGGGTCTGATTGGAACGGCCAGGCAGTTAAGCATGCCCAGCTAGACACCGATCACATGTTAGCCCAACTCCAAAAATGCACCGTTACCCAGTCAGAATTAGCAGAGCCCAGACCACAGAAGCGATTAATTGGAGCCTTAGTCTCAGTAGCAGCAGCGGTAGGGTCACTACTCTCTTTAGGTACCCCTGCCGCAACGCCGTCAGTCTGGCCACTTGTCATGACTCTCATGTGATGGTCCCACGTGAGAAGCCCAAGATTAGAATACAGAGAAGCAACAGTCTACAGATCTCTCTCTCCTGTGGTCATTTTTATGAATACAGGACGGATTGATGTGGGGGGTTTTATGACCCCTCGCACCAATCCTAATTGGTTTGCAGCAAAACGACTCCCTGTTGGTCCCTAGTGTTGGTGATCGGAATGTCTCTGTTACAGGGACAGATTGTCGCCTAAAAAAACTCTTAACATCAAAAGAATGGACATTGGAACATTGTTGTTGAGATCCAAATGTTTGGAATGGTCGTGGGGATCTAGAGAATAATCATGTCATATTGTTTATTGTTTTGTGATGTCATTAAGGATGGTATTACTAAATAACTATCGCTGGAAGTGTACACATTTCAGTTACTGAGACTAAGGCTCAGGTTTGCATCTAAAAGTTGTATAAAATATATGATTAAGTATGAGACTACGTTTGTGAAGATAGCGATGTGATTTTAGCATTCTAAATGAGATAATTGTTTTTCATATAAACTTTTGCCAGACATTGGGTCGGCGTGATGGAACGCCCCTTTTTAACCAAGCATAAAAAGCTTTGAAAAACAAATCAACCTTTAGACCAGGAAGCCCCACTGCTTAAAATGGTTGACATTCTACAGACCAGAAAATGTGAGACGGTAGTCCATATGTTTGAAATTGTGAAACTCTCAACCTCTACACGAGGTAAAGAAGCAGATAAACGCACTAGACCTTATCATATCAGTCTACAGCTGGCATGTATAGTCGTCTAGAAAACTTTCACTAAAGACACGAGTTGGGAAGGACAATCCCTTCTCAAACACTCCATTCGAAGACAAGCCGAGTCTCACCGAAGTGGAACCAGGACTCTCAAACCCTTTCTGAGAAAGTGGTTCAACAGAGAGACGACGATCAAGGACAGCTACGCGTAAATACAGTGAGGGAAAAAAGTATTTGATCCCCTGCTGATTTTGTACATTTGCCCACTGACAAAGACATGATCAGTCTATAATTTTAATGGTATGTTTATTTGAACAGTGAGAGACAGAATAACAACAAAAGAATCCAGAAAAACGCATGTCAAAAATGTTATAAATTGATTTACATTTTAATGAGGGAAATAAGTATTTGACACCCTCTCAATCAGAAAGATTTCTGGCTCCCAGGTGTCTTTTATACAGGTAACGAGCTGAGATTAGGAGCACACTCTTAAAGGGAGTGCTCCTAATCTCACCTTGGAAGCAATCAATCAATCAGATTCTAAACTCTCCACCATGGCCAAGACCAAAGAGCTCTCCAAGGATGTCAGGGACAAGATTATAGACCTACACAAGGCTGGAATGGGCTATAAGACCATCGCCAAGCAGCTTGGTGAGAAGGTGACAACAGTTGCTGCGATTATTCGCAAATGGAAGAAACACAAAAGAACTGTCAATCTCCCTCGGCCTGGGGCTCCAGGCAAAATCTCACCTCGTGGAGTTACAATGATCATGAGAACGGTGAGGAATCAGCCCAGAACTACACGGGAGGATCTTGTCAATGATCTCAAGGCAGCTGGGCCATAGTCACCAAGAAAACAATTGGTAACACACTACGCCGTGAAGGACTGAATTCCTGCAGCGCCCGCAAGGTCCCCCTGCTCAAGAAAGCACATATACAGGGCCGTCTGAAGATTTCCAATGAACATCTGAGGGTGGGTGAAAGTGTTGTGGTCAGATGAGACCAAAATGAAGCTCTTTGGCATCAACTCAACTCGCCGTGTTTGGAGGAGGAGGAATGCTGCCTATGACCCCAAGAAAACCATCCCCACTGTCAAACATGGAGGTGGAAACATTATGCTTTGGGGGTGTTTTTCTGCTAAGGGGACAGGACAACTTCACCGCATCAAAGGGATGATAGACGGGGCCATGTACCGTCAAATCTTGGGTGAGAACCTCCTTCCCTCAGCCAGGGCATTGAAAATGGGTTGTGGATGGGTATTCCAGCATGACAATGACCCAAAACACACGGCCAAGGCAACAAAGGAGTGGCTCAAGAAGAAGCACATTAAGGTCCTGGAGTGGCCTAGCCAGTCTCCAGACCTTAATCCCATAGAAAATCTGTGGAGGGAGCTGAAAGTTCGAGTTGCCAAATGTCAGCCTCGAAACGTTAATGACTTGGAGAATATCTGCAAAAAGGAGTGGAACAAAATCCCTCCTGAGATGTCTGCAAACCTGGTGGCCAACTACAAGAAACGTCTGACCTCTGTGATTGCCGACAAGGGTTTTGCCACCAAGTACTAAGTCATGTTTTGCAGAGGGGTCAATACTTATTTCCCTCATTAAAATGCAAATCAATTCATAACATTTTTGACATGCGTTTTTCTGGATTTTGTTGTTGTTATTCTGTCTCTCACTATTCAAATAAACCTACCATTAAAGTTATAGACTGATCATGTCTTTGTCAGTGGGCAAACGTACAAAATCAGCAGGGGATCAAATACTTTTTTCCCTCACTGTATATACATTGCATTTCTTATCCGAATGAGCGGTGGTTAGGGTCCTAAGTATTATGATTACTGTGAGCGTAGTTTCCAAAAGTAACAACGATAGTTTGAATCTCTGTCTCTCCCTTTCACTCTCTTTCTACTGACCCCTCCTTCGCCTAACCAAGCAGTCATGTTATTGTTAGTCCAGTACACTAGGGAACTGTTTTCATTGTATTACGTTAGTAATCAATAACCTATACCGTGTGTGTGTGTATGTATTCTCTGTTATTATTTAGTCAGTAAATAAATAATTGAGCCAATTTGTGTATTGCTGATTCATCAATAAGGTTAGGGTTCTTGCAGGTTCAAGGATAATGCGACGTTCAGAAGGAGACTGATTTTACATTTACATTTACGTCATTTAGCAGACGCTCTTATCCAGAGCGACTTACAAATTGGTGCATTCACCTTATAGCCAGTGGGATAACCACTTTACAATGTTTTTTTAAATATTTTTTTTTTTTTGGGGGGTTGGGGTAAGGGGGGTAGGGGTAAGGGCGGGTAGAAGGATTACTTTATCCTATCCCAGGTATTCCTTAAAGAGGTGGGGTTTCAAATGTCTCCGGAAGGTGCCGAGGGGTGCGCTCGGTGTCAGCTTCGCCCTCCCCCCTCTTCGTCTCTGTTTAACTGATTTACTGTACTTATCAATATGTGCCTCATGTTTTAGACAGGTTTAAAAAGGACTGCTAAAATGTAGCAGAATCTTGGCTTTATATTAACATCTTAGAGCTAGCAACATTGATAAAATATGTAAAAATATAAGTGACAATAGTGTTCTAGAAAGTCTATGGCTGAGCCACAGCTCCATAAACCAGTTAAACTTTTTAGTGTGATAAAAACACACTGGGTGACAATACTGGATATTTTCAGCTAGCACAAAGTAATTTAATCTCAGCTGCCTCCAGGCTCTCAGACCCCCCACTGTGCCCCCTACCAATGAGCTGGGCAGTGTCATCGTCTGAGGGGTGGGAGTCCACCCCTCCCTCCTCAGTATCAGAGTCTGACTCCTCCTGAGGGGGAGTAGTAGCCCCTCATATTCCAGGATGGGCGAGTCATAGTGAGTGGGAGAGCCTAGGCACTGGGCGGTGGTTACTGTAGTGACAGTGGCAGAATAGGCCCCTGGATTGCCAGAGGGGAAGCCTGGGTTGGAGGGGCGGAGCAGAGGGGTGCGCTCGGTGTCAGCTTCGCCCTCCCCCCCCTCTTCGTCTCGACCACTTGCCCTCTCATCCTCAGACTCGGACTCAGAGTACTCCGGATTGGGCCGGGTTACACGTTGTTTGCACACAGGGCAAGTTTTCTTAGTCCCTGTAAGCCAGGGATCCACACACTTGCTGTGGTACGCGTGTGAGCAAGGCAAAACTCACAGTTTGTCTCCCTCTTCATACTCATCCAGACAAATAGCACAAACATCATATTCATCACCTTTAGTGAACTTGTGAATGGGGATCCTCTTTAGTTGTTCCTTGGTCAGCCTATTTTTCCTCATCCTTTTCCTGTACTGCACACAACGCACAATCAGGAAGACAACCATCACAAGGATCATGCCCACCACTCCGGTGAAGGGGATGAGATAGTACGAGAGTGGGAAGGCAAATTCCGGCTTGAGGATCACATAGGCCCCTTGTTCAGGAATGATGGGAGGCGTAGTAGCTGGTGAATACTGAGGGGATCTCAATCTCCTCTGCAATGGTTTCATTGCTGTAGTTCATGTTGAGTAGAGTCTCTGAGTACATGTTTTGAACGATGGCTGCACTGAATCCAGCTTATTGTGCATGCAGCACCTTGATATCAAAATTGCAGTCATAGCGTCGGATGAGGACTACAGTGAGGGAAAAAAGTATTTGATCCCCTGCTGATTTTGTACGTTTGCCCACTGACAAAGACATGATCAGTCTATAATTTTAATGGTAGGTTTATTTGAACAGTGAGAGACAGAATAACAAAACAAAAATCCAGAAAAACGCATGTCAAAAATGTTATAAATTGATTTACATTTTAATGAGGGAAAAAAGTATTTGACCCCTCTGCAAAACATGACTTAGTACTTGGTGGCAAAACCCTTGTTGGCAATCACAGAGGTCAGACAATTCTTGTAGTTGGTCACCAGGTTTGCACACATCTCAGGAGGGATTTTGTCCCACTCCTCTTTGCAGATCTTCTCCAAGTCATTAAGGTTTTGAGGCTGACGTTTGGCAACTCGAACCTTCATCTCCCTCCACAGATTTTCTATGGGATTAAGGTCTGGAGACTGGCTAGGCCACTCCAGGACCTTAATGTGCTTCTTCTTGAGCCACTCATTTGTTGCCTTGGCCATGTGTTTTGGGTAATTGTCATGCTGGAATACCCATCCATGACCCATTTTCAATGCCCTGGCTGAGGGAAGGAGGTTCTCACCCAAGATTTGACGGTACATGGCCCCGTCCATCGTCCCTTTGATGCGGTGAAGTTGTCCTGTCCCCTTAGCAGAAAAACACCCCCAAAGCATAATGTTTCCACCTCCATGTTTGACAGTGGGGATGGTGTTCTTGGGGTCATAGGCAGCATTCCTCCTCCTCCAAACACGGCGAGTTGAGTTGATGCCAAAGAGCTCGATTTTGGTCTCATCTGACCACAACACTTTCACCCAGATCTCCTCTGAATCATTCAGATGTTCATTGGCAAACTTCAGACAGCCCTGTATATGTGCTTTCTTGAGCAGGGGGACCTTGCGGGCGCTGCAGGATTTCAGTCCTTCATGGCGTAGTGTGTTACCAATTGTTTTCTTGGTGACTATGGTCCCAGCTGCCTTGAGATCATTGACAAGATCCTCCCGTGTAGTTCTGGGCTGATTCCTCACCGTTCTCATGATCATTGCAACTCCACGAGGTGAGAACTTGCATGGAGCCCCAGGCCGAGGGAGATTGACAGGTATTTTGTGTTTCTTCCATTTGCGAATAATCGCACCAACTCTTGTCACCTTCTCACCAAGCTGCTTGGCGATGGTCTTGTAGCCCATTCCAGCCTTGTGTAGGTCTACAATCTTGTCCCTGACATCCTTGGAGAGCTCTTTGGTCTTGGCCATGGTGAAGACTTTGGAATCTGATTGATTGATTGCTTCTGTGGACAGGTGTCTTTTATACAGGTAACAAGCTGAGATTAGGAGCACTCCCTTTAAGAGTGTGCTCCTAGTCTCAGCTCGTTACCTGTATAAAAGACACCTGGGAGCCAGAAATCTTTCTGATTGAGAGGGGGTCAAATACTTATTTCCCTCATTAAAATGCAAATCAATTTATAACATTTTTGACATGCATTTTTCTGGATTTTTTTGTTGTTATTCTGTCTCTCACTGTTCAAATAAACCTACCATTAAAATTATAGACTGATCATTTCTTTGTCAGTGGGCAAACATACAAAATCAGCTGGGGATCAAATACTTTTTTCCCTCACTGTATGTACTTAGTAGTGGTAGTGTTGGGATCACTAGATGTGGGCCGTGGTGGTGGAGGTTTTATCGGAGTGCAGCCGTTGAGTGGACGGGACTCTACTAACACACCCATTAGTCCCTCTTTGGGTAGTGATGATCCAAACAAGGCAGACAGGTCCTCAAACAACATGTTGGTCATATTGCTGTAATGAGCATAGATGTATGCGTGTGCAGGTAAGGGAGCCAGTGTGCAGCACAGCACCAGAGTGAGAATGCCCAGTCGGGCACCCACGCACCACAGACCCAGCATCCTGCCTCACTGTCTGTCTGGAGAATGGGATGAGTAGGGCCAGGTAGCTGGGAAGTTCAGCCAGTGTCTTGTTGTTTTGTCCAGTTCTTCACTGCGGTACAGTTATTACCGTTCTCCTAGCAGCAGGATATCCTGCTGGCAAATCATTACCTGATGAGGTAATGATTTAATTGATGACTGTTATATATATATATATATATATATATACACAGTGGGGAGAACAAGTATTTGATACACTGACAATTTTGCAGGTTTTCCTACTTACAAAGCATGTAGAGGTCTGTAATTTTTATCATAGGTACATTTCAACTGTGAGAGACGGAATCTAAAACAAAAATCCAGAAAATCACATTGTATGATTTTTAAGTAATTCATTTGCATTTTATTGCATGACATAAGTATTTGATACATCAGAAAAGCAGAACTTAATATTTGGTACAGAAACCTTTGTTTGCAATTACAGAGATCATACGTTTCCTGTAGGTCTTGACCAGGTTTGCACACACTGCAGCAGGGATTTTAGCCCACTCCTCCATATAGACCTTCTCCAGATCCTTCAGGTTTCGGGGCTGTCGATGGGCAATACGGACTTTCAGCTCCCTCCAAAGATTTTCTATTGGGTTCAGGTCTGGAGACTGGCTAGGCCACTCCAGGACCTTGAGATGCTTCTTACGGAGCCACTCCTTAGTTGCCCTGGCTGTGTGTTTCGGGTCGTTGTCATGATGGAAGACCCAGCCACGACCCATCTTCAATGCTCTTACTGAGGGAAGGAGGTTGCTGGCCAAGATCTCGCGATACATGGCCCCATCCATCCTCCCCTCAATACGGTGCAGTCGTCCTGTCCCCTTTGCAGAAAAGCATCCCCAAAGAATGATGTTTCCACCTCCATGCTTCACGGTTGGGATGGTGTTCTTGGGGTTGTACTCATCCTTCTTCTTCCTCCAAACATGGCGAGTGGAGTTTAGACCAAAAAGCTCTATTTTGTCTCATCAGACCACATGACCTTCTCCCATTCCTCCTCTGGATCATCCAGATGGTCATTGGCAAACTTCAGACGGGCCTGGACATGCGTTGGCTTGAGCAGGGGGACCTTGCGTGCGCTGCAGGATTTTAATCCATGACGGCGTAGTGTGTTACTAATGGTTTTCTTTGAGACTGTGGTCCCAGCTCTCTTCAGGTCATTGACCAGGTCCTGCCGTGTAGTTCTGGGCTGATCCCTCACCTTCCTCATGATCATTGATGCCCCACGAGGTGAGATCTTGCATGGAGCCCCAGACCGAGGGTGATTGACCGTCATCTTGAACTTCTTCCATTTTCTAATAATTGCGCCAACAGTTGTTGCCTTCTCACCAAGCTGCTTGCCTATTGTCCTGTAGCCCATCCCAGCCTTGTGCAGGTCTACAATTGTATCCCTGATGTCCTTACACAGCTCTCTGGTCTTGGCCATTGTGGAGAGGTTGGAGTATGTTTGATTGAGTGTGTGGACAGGTGTCTTTTATACAGGTAACGAGTTCAAACAGGTGCAGTTAATACAGGTAATGAGTGGAGAACAGGAGGGCTTCATAAAGAAAAACTAACAGGTCTGTGAGAGCCGGAATTCTTACTGGTTGGTAGGTGATCAAATACTTATGTCATGCAATAAAATGCAAATTAATTACTTAAAAATCGTACAATGTGATTTTCTGGATTTTTGTTTTAGATTCCGTCTCTCACAGTTGAGGTGTACCTATGATAAAAATTACAGACCTCAACTGTTAGGCCTACTGCTGCTAGGTAGCTCTCTCTGCTCTCTCCCTCCCCTCTGTCTGTCCTTGATTGCAGGAGTGAAGTCTGGTGTGCGGGAGTCAGGGTTCCAGCTGCAGCTCATTCACCATAATCACCTCAGCCTTTAAGACCCGGTCAAACTTGCCACTCATCGTCAGATCATAGTCAAGACGACCATGTTAGTCTCGCTGCCGATTCAACCTGGTTATTTTTGCTCTTTGTGTTTTTGGCCTGCTCTATTTACTTTTTCTCCTGTGCCACAGATATTGGAACCTGACTCCTGCCTCCGCTTCACTCCTGCCACCACCATCCTGCTCTCCTTTACCGGACCTCTCTTTTGGACTCACCACGGACACTAGGACATTACGGTACCACACCTGCCCTGATCTGGATCTGTTACCCTCCCTGTACCTGGACTTGCTCTTCCCCTATATTTGGAAACCTGGACTTTGAACATTGTAAATAAACCTGTTAAAACTTATCTGGCTTGGTGTACTTGTCTGCATTTGGGTTCTTATCCAGTTAAATCATAACAGTATGATCTGACCAACATGAACCCAGCAGACAGTAGCTCGGATACCACCCCAGAGTGCACTCAAATTTGGACTGCCATAGCCAATCAGGGCATTTTACTTGGCCAACATGATACCCTGTTTAAGACGATTGCTGAGGACAGTCAGGTGCTGCTTAATCAGGTTCAATTACTCTCCAATCAAGTGTCTGCCCTTACTACCCCTTCAGCCCAGATCCGAGAGCCTTTTGTTCCTGCTCCAGAGCGCTATGACGGGAACATGGGAACCTGTGGCGATTTTTTGACTCAATGCTCGTTAGTGTTTGAACAACAGCCCCTCACCTACGCCTCAGAAAGAGCCCGTATTGCCTACCTTATCAACTCTACTAGCGGTTCCGCTCGTGCCTGGGGATCCGCGGTCTGGGAGAGTCAGTCGGACATCTGCAACGCTTTACGTTGCCTTCACCACGGAGATGAGGAAGGTTTTTGACCACCCCGTACGAGGCAAGGAGGCTGCGAAACGGCTGTTTTCTCTTCGGCAGGGGGCTCGTAGTGTGGCGGAGATGGCAGTGGAGTTTCGGACTTTAGCAGCAGTGAGTGGTTGGAATGACGAGGCATTACAAGGAGTGTTCATCAATGCTTTGTCTGAGACTTTAAAAGATGAATTGGTGTCATATGATGAATCGCCTACGCTGGATAATCTTATTTCACTCACTATCAGGTTGGATAATCGGATTCGGGAGCGCCGCCGGGAGAGGAGTGTTAGTTCCAAGCAACCTGTCTGTCATCAACAAACTCCTCCCTGCATCGTCCCTACGGAGAGAGCCGTGTCTTCCCGAGTCGATACGAGGAGCACTGAACCCGAAGCCATGGAGGTGGGTCGTGCACGGTTGTCCTCAGAGGAGCGTGCACGTCGTATTCAGGCTCGGGTCTGCCTGTATTGTGGAGAAGCTGGTCATTTCGTTCCTTCCTGCCCAGTTCGTCCGGGGAAAAGGGCCGGCTCATCATTAATGGGAGAAGTTTTGGTGAGCCGAGCAGCGGATTCTTCCTCTTCTCCCCGCATTCTGCTCCAGGCATCCCTCCAGTGGCAGTCCCAGAATTTCTCTGTTAGTGCGCTGATTGACTCTGGTGCCGACGAAAGCTTTTGGATAGAGAGTGGGCTCAACAAATGGATTTGGAGACTGTTCCTATGGACTGTCCGCTGCAGGCTAAGGGTCTAAATGGACAATTGTTGACCCGTATTACCCATCAGACTGTTCCTGTTTGTCTTAGAGTGTCGGGAAATCATCAGGAGAACATTCAATTCTATATTATCGACTGCCCACAGACTCCCCTGGTCCTTGGTATCCCCTGGCTCATAAGACACAATCCACACATTGATTGGGTGACAGGTAGCATTGTTTCATGGAGCACATTTTGTCATGTGAATTGTTTGTGTTCTGCTCAGACTCCTGCCAGTACTGTGCCTCAACCTCCACTGGAGTCCATGGATCTTTCTGCTGTTCCTGACGTGTATCATGACCTGGCATCCGTTTTCTGCAAACACAGAGCTACTTCTCTTCCTCCTCACCGGCCTTACGACTGCGCCATTGACCTCCAGCCAGGAGCCCCGCTCCCCAGCAGTCGCCTGTACAATCTCTCCCGGCCGGAGACGGAGGCTATGGAGAACTACATTCGGGACTCCTTGGCGGCAGGTATTATGCGTCCTTCCTCGTCACCTGTAGGAGCGGGATTCTTTTTTGTTGCTAAGAAGGATAAGACCCTCAGACCCTGTATTGATTACCGTGGACTTAACAACATCACCATTAAGAACAAGTATTCTCTGCCTTTGATTAATTCTGCTTTTCCCCTCCTTCATGGTGCTACCATCTTTACGAAACTGGATCTACGAAATGCGTATCACCTGGTGCGCATTCGTAAGGGTGATGAATGGAAGACTGCCTTCAACACACCCTTGGGACATTTTGAGTATCTGGTTATGCCTTTTGGGTTGTCCAATGCCCCTGCTGTTTTTCAGGCACTAGTCAATGATGTCCTTCGGGACATGTTGAATCGGTTTGTTTTTGTCTATCTGGATGATATCTTGATTTTCTCAGAGTCCTCTCAGGAACATGAACTGCATGTGCGCCAGGTGTTGCAAAGGTTGTTGGAGAACAAACTGTTTGTGAAGATGGAGAAATGTGAATTTCATGTGTCTGAGACCTCTTTTTGGGTTACATCATAGCTCAGGGGAGTTGCGGATGGACCCAGCTAAGATCTCTGCTGTCACGGACTGGCCAGCTCCCCTCTACCCGCAAACAACTTCAACGATTCCTGGGGTTTGCGAACTTCTATAGGAGGTTCATCAAGGACTACAGCCGCATTGCGGCGCCACTCACCGCTCTCACCTCCATCTCACGACCGTTCGCTTGGAATGAAGGGGCCGAATCAGCGTTCGAAGAACTGAAACATCGCTTCGCCTCGGCTCCCATTCTGATGCAGCCGGACCCCGACCGCCAGTTTGTCGTGGAGGTGGATGCATCCGACACTGGGGCAGGTGCGGTGTTGTCACAACGTTCTCCTGAAGATAACAAACTGCATCCCTGTGCTTTTCTCTCAAGGAAACTTTCTCAGGCTGAGAGGAATTATGATGTTGGCAATCGTGAACTGCTCGCCGTTAAGCTGGCTCTCGAGGAGTGGCGACATTGGTTGGAGGGGCGGAACAACCCTTCATCGTTTGGACGGATCATAAGAATCTGGCTTACCTCCAGTCAGCGAAGCAGCTCAACCCCCGTCAAGCCAGGTGGGCACTATTTTTTGGGAGATTCAATTTTTCTCTGTCGTACCGTCCTGGGTCACGCAACGTCAAGCCTGACGCCCTGTCTCGTGTTCATTCGGCTGTTGATACTGGTAGTAACCCTGAACCCATTTTGCCTCCTACCTGCAGTATTGCGGTCATCACATGTGACATCGAGGGGATTGTTAGACAGGCTCAACATCATCAAGCTGACCCTGGGAGGGGTCCTCCTAACCGGATGTTTGTCCCTGAGTCTGCTCGCTCCCAGGTACTTCAGTGGGCTCACTCGTCTCCCCTTACCTGTCACCCTGGAGTTTCGCGGACCCTTGACTTTGTGCGACGGAAGTTCTGGTGGGCCAGGATGGAGGCGGACACTCGAGCCTTCATTGCTGCTTGTACGGTATGTGCACGGAAGTAAAAACTCCACCCAGGCCAGCGCCGGTCATCTACGACCTCTACCTATACCCAGCCGGCCCTGGTCGCATATCGCTATGGATTTTGTCACTGGACTTCCCCCTCGTCTGGAAAGACTGTCATTCTTACGGTGATTGATCGTTTTCTAAGTTCGCTCATTTTTTGGCCCTACCTAAACTGCCCACTGCCAGAGAGACGGCTGAGATTTTGGTTGAACATGTGTTCCGCTCTCATGGTCTACCCACGGATATTGTCTCTGACAGGGGTCCCCAGTTTGTCTCCCAGGTGTGGAAAGCTTTCTGTAAAGCTTTGGGCATTACATCCAGCCTGTCCTCTGGATATCACCCCCAGACCAACGGGCAAGCCGAGAGAGCGAACCAGGAGATGGAGACCGCTCTTCGCTGTGTCACTGGGTCTAACCCTGGGTCATGGAGCTCCATGCTCCCCTGGGTGGAATATGCTCATAACACCTTGACTAACGCTTCCTCTGGTTTGTCTCCTTTTCTGTGTGCTCTGGGTTATCAACCTCCCCTGTTCCCTTCCCAAGAGAGGGAACTGGCGGTACCCTCGGTGCAGTCCCACATGCGCCGCTGCTTCAAGGTCTGGAGGAAGGCCAGGGTAGCTCTGTCCCGAGCTTTGGCGTACATGCAGAGGCAAGCCAACCGTCACCGGTCCCAGGCTCCCGGTTACTCTCCTGGTCAAGAGGTATGGCTGAAGTCACGGGACCTTCCATTGAAGGTGGAGTCTAAGAAGATGGCGCCTCGTTTTATAGGACCGTTCAAGATACTGTCTATTGTTAACCCCTGCGCGGTTAAGCTACAGCTTCCTGCCTCCCTACGGGTTCATTCCACCTTTCATGTTTCCCAGATTAAGCCTGTGTCGGTTAGCCCTCTGTGCCCGCCCTCTCGTCCCCCTCCTCCGCCCAGGATCGTGGGTGGGGGTCCGGTCTACACTGTCCGGCGACTTCTGGATGTTCGCCGCCGAGGTCGTGGTTGCCAGTACCTGGTGGATTGGGAGGGTTATGGTCCTGAGGAACGTTCCTGGGTGCCCAGGAGCTTCATTGTGGATCCTGCTCTGGTCCGAGAGTTTCATAGGTTACATCCCGATAAACCCCGTCGGCCGCCAGGTGGCGTCCGTAGAGGGGGGGGTACTGTTAGGCCTACTGCTGCTAGGTAGCTCTCTCTGCTCTCTCCCTCCCCTCTGTCTGTCCTTGATTGCAGGAGTGAAGTCTGGTGTGCGGGAGTCAGGGTTCCAGCTGCAGCTCATTCACCATAATCACCTCAGCCTTTAAGACCCGGTCAAACTTGCCACTCATCGTCAGATCATAGTCAAGACGACCATGTTAGTCTCGCTGCCGATTCAACCTGGTTATTTTTGCTCTTTGTGTTTTTGGCCTGCTCTATTTACTTTTTCTCCTGTGCCACAGATATTGGAACCTGACTCCTGCCTCCGCTTCACTCCTGCCACCACCATCCTGCTCTCCTTTACCGGACCTCTCTTTTGGACTCACCACGGACACTAGGACATTACGGTACCACACCTGCCCTGATCTGGATCTGTTACCCTCCCTGTACCTGGACTTGCTCTTCCCCTATATTTGGAAACCTGGACTTTGAACATTGTAAATAAACCTGTTAAAACTTATCTGGCTTGGTGTACTTGTCTGCATTTGGGTTCTTATCCAGTTAAATCATAACATCAACATGCTTTGAAATTCGGAAAACCTGCAAAATTGTCAGTGTATCAAATACTTGTTCTCCCCACTGTATATAAATATATAAACATCTAATTAACATAAACAAATCCACATCAAAATCCATATGTTTAAGCTAGAGATCTGTTTTTTGCATGGGCTGCTTCTCAATCCATCGCATCCGCCAATATCGCCCTTCCGCATCTGCGGTGAAAGGTGGCAGAGCTAAAGCAGTGTTTGTCAGACCATGAGAAAAATCGATCTTCTAACAAAAATGTCTGTAGCGTTAATACGGTTTGGCCTACAAAGTATTATGACCATTCTATTGAAAGATGAGAGCCTCACAGCCTACAGTCTCTTCTGTCAACTTCTGTCTGTAATGTCCGAATGGTTTGGGCTTCACACACTCTGACCCCTCTGTGGACAGCAGATTATCTCACTAACATGATGGTGTTCTCCGTTGTGCTCTAGCTCAATATTAGGGAGGTGTTCCTAATGTTTGGTATACTCAGGGTATGATGTGTATATAACGAGGGTTCTGTCCTTGAATTGTCGGCAGATTTGTATGGACCTTCCAAGGAATGTGTCTGTCTCCCCAAATGCATATGTGTGTCTAATAAACCTTTTCAAATATAGAAGTTGTTTATCTTTATCTTTATTCTTGTATCGAGCCTTCCGCATCGACAAGCAAAATCTACTATTCCTAACAAGACACGTTGCAGTTTTGGAGCCAGCATTGCATCTATGCGTATCCACTTTCTATGTGTATAAAAATGGGTCACCTCTTAACCTACAGTATTTGTGTTATGCTTGAGGACATATACAGGATTCAAAGTTCTATGAGAAAAAGACAATAAGAAAAAAATAGTTTGTTGCTGCAAACTTCCCGCAAGTTTGTCGCAAATTTGCTGCAAACTAAGTAGTGTGCCACAGAATTATGGCAGAAGTTTACCTGGTGATGCCCTATGGTTTGATGAATGCTCCCTCAGTTTTCCAGTCCTTTGTGAACAAGGTGTTTCGGGACATGCTTGGTCGCGGTGTAGTGGTCTACATCGATGACATCCTGGTGTATTCCGCTACGCGCGCCGAGCATGTGTCCCTGGTTCGTAAGGTGCTGGCCCGACTGTTGGAAAATGACCTTTATGCTAAGGCAGAGAAGTGTATGTTTTTCCAGCAGTCCGTCTCCTTCAGGTGTGGAGCTGAAGGGAGATCGGATTTCAGCCGTGCGTAATTGGTCGACTCCAACCACGGTTAAGGAGGTGCAGTGCTTCCTTGGCTTTGCCAACTATTATCGGAGGTTTATCCGGGGCTTTGGCAAGGTTGCAGCTCCCATTACCTCTCTGTTGAAGGGTGGGCCGTCCCGGCTCCGCTGGTCTGCTGAGGCTGGCCTTCAGCAAACTGCGGGGTCTGTTTACCTCAGCCCCAGTACTGGCCCACCCCGATTCAGCACTACCGTTCGTAGTGGATGTGGATGTGTCCGAGGTTGGGATATGAGCTGTCCTGTCTCAACGCTCGGGTACGCCACCCAAGCTCCGCCCCTGTGCGTTATTTTCGGCTTTGGTGATCGGGAGCTGTTGGCTGTTGTCCGAGCCTTGACCGTATGGAGGCATTGGCTCGAGGGGGCAAAACACCCTTTCCTCATCTGGACGGACCACCGTAACCTGGAGTACATCCAGGCAGCGAGGAGGCTGAATCCTAGCCAGGCCAGGTGGGCCATATGTGCATTGTGGCGCCGGTAGTATGGGCGATGGACGCGGATAGAGAGCAGGCATTACGTACGGATCCCTCTCCACCTCAGTGTCCAGATGGGCTACAGTACGTGCCTGCTCTTATCTGTGATCATCTGATCTACTGGGCACACACGTCACCCTCCTCTGGTCACCCAGGTATCGGCCATACAGTGCGCTGCATGACCAGAAAATACTGGTGGCCTACCTTGGCTAAGGACGTGAGGGTGTATGTCTCCTCCTGCTCAGTGTGCGCCCAGAGTAAGGCACCTAGGCACCTCCCAGCTGGTGCAACCTTTACCAGTTCCACAACGACCATGGTCTCACCTAAGTGTTGATTTTCTAACTGATCTTCCCCTCTCCCAAGGAAACACCACCATCCTGGTTGTTGTGGACCGCTTTTCTAAAGCCTGCCGCCTCCTTGCTCTGCCCGGTCTCCCCACGGATCTGCAAACTGCGGAGGCCCAGTTTACACACGTCTTCCAACACTACGGGGTACCAGAGGATATAGTGTCTGACCGAGGTCCCCAGTTCACGTCCAAGTTCTGAAAGGCGTTCATGGAACGTCTGGGGGTCTCGGTCAGCCTGACCTCTGGGTTCCACCCCGAGAGTAATGGGCAGGTGGAACGGGTAAATCAGGACGTGGGTAGGTTCCTGCGGTCCTACTGCCAGGACCGGCCGGGGGAGTGGTCGGTGTTCTTACCATGGGCAGAATATGCCCAGAACTCTCTCCGCCACTCCTCCACTAACCTAACGCCTTTCCAGTGTATTCTAGGTTACCAACCAGTTCTGGCACTGTGGCACCAGAGCCAGACCGAGGCTCCTGCGGTGGATGACTGGTTTCGGCGTACGGAGGAGACGTGGGATGCTGCCCACGTTCACCTCCAACACGCCGTGCGTCGTCAGAAGGCCAACGCTGACCGCCACCGCAGTGAGGCCCCCGTCTTTGTACCGGGGGATCGGGTCTGGCTCTCGACCCGGAATCTGCCCCTCCGCCTGCCCTGCCGGAAGCTGAGCCCGCGGTTTGTGGGGCTGTTCAAAGTCCTGAGGAGAGTCAACGAGATCACTTATAGGTTATTACTTCCCCCTGATTAGCATATTAACCCCTCGTTTCATGTGTCTCTCCTCAGGCCGGTGGTAGCTGGTCCGCTCCAGGAGTCTGAGGTGCGGGAGGTCTCTCCACCTCCTCTGGACATCGAGGGGGCCCCGGCGTACTCTGTCCGTTCCATCCTGGATTCGAGGCATCGGGTGGGGGGCCTTCAGTACCTCGTGGAGTGGGGGGGGAATGGGGTACGGTCCGTAGGAATGGTGCTGGTTTCCGGTGAGGGATATCCTCGATTCCTCCATGTTACGGGATTTCCACCGTCGCCATCCGGCTCGACCCTGCTCCGCGTCCTTCTGGCCATCCCCGAGGCCGGGGTCGGCGCGCTGCTGGTTCCGTGTGTCAATGGGGGGTACTGTCACGACTTCCGCCGAGGCTGCCTCCCCTCCTTGTTCGGGCAGGTTTCGCCGTTCGTCGTCACCGGCTTACTAGCTGCTGCCGATCCATTTATCATCACTCCACTTGTCTTGTCTAATTAATCACACACACCTGGTCCTTATCCCCAATTAGTCATTGTATAAGTGTTCCCTCTGCTTCCTTGTCTGTGTGGGTGATTGTTTGTAGTGAGCTGTGTCTGTAGCTCGGTTGAGCTACCCTTACCTTGTTGTTGCCAGGGTAGATTTTTCCCCTGTGCCTGAGTTTTGTTGTCGCATGCTTGCGCAACTGTTTATCGACGGAATAAACTATTTGGATGCGTATTACTCTCCTGCGCCTGACTCCTTCTATCACACGCATCACACCCTCGCCCATCAAAATAAACATCACTTTCTTTTGCAAGTTCTAACTAGCGCCATGCTGCTGTTGTTGCCAACTAAACAGCATAAACTAGCTGGGAAGGGCTCATCAGGAACACTGACTGAACCGTATCCATTCGTCTCTACACTCAGCTCTCAGCTGCGTGACATACATCATCAATTTGGGCACCAGGCGTGTCCGTATAGCCTATGTTGTCTAAGCATAGAAACGCGCCCAGAAGGTATATACAAAAATATCTTAAATGCTGTGCACTGCACGGGTCTATGATTGGCCGGCACTTTGTTTGTCCGGATGCCTCGTGCATGTTCCCACTCTCCACCTGAAATGCAATAAAGTATAAAGTAAAAACACCCTGCTGGTAGCTAAGGTTAGCTAGCCCATAAAGCTAGCCTAGATAGCTAGCTAAATAGCTAGCCAACCTAGAAATTGTGTCTGACAGTAGCTATAAAACTATTTTTATACAATACTATCTCATACCCTCTAGTTTGCTAATATCACAACAACATTAGGAAAGGATTTTTGAAATGTACATGAACATTTATGTGCAAAAAAATTAATAAAAATACACCGGATCACTCGTGCTGTAAATAGCTAACTTAGCAACCTCTTCTCAGCAAGTAGACTGCAGGAGGTTGGTGGCACCTTCATTGGGGAGGACGGGCTCGTGGTAATGGCTGGAGCGGAATGGGTGCAATGGTATCAAATACATGTCACTGAATTGTGATATTCATCATCAGTCATATCTTGTGCATATCTTTTTTGTCAATTAATCTGATTGTGAACTGGGCTTTGTTTGACATGTCATAGGAATTTTGTGTCACTTTATGGGGAAGGGATATAATGGTATAACTAAAGAGAAACGGGTAATTATGCATTTTCCAGCACAGATTAGGTGTTATTACATACAAATTACCTTCTCTGTTTCCAGATAACAACCATGGGCTGGTTGGGATATTAGGAAAGGATTGGGAGGAAACAACATGGTAACTATTCATGTTAACTAATGGTAATTACTCGCTAATTGCCGAGTAAATACATATTATTACCGAGCTAGAATGTAAAGCGGTACCCACATTTTTCTCATGTAAATGTTGTAGCTACATAAAAAGTAAGAAATATTCAGTCTTTGCTCTTTTCTTCATTAGCATGCTGATGATTTCAAGTTGTATTGGATTTAATTTTATTTATTAAGATATTGAATATATGTGGTTTAGTATATTTAGCACATTTAGTATGTTTAGTTTAGTTTTCACTGTGAGAAGCATGTTCATTTAACGTTATGTGTGATTTGGTTTATGTAGATACGATATTTCAATGTTAATACACAAAGTAACCAAAAACCTGATCTAATATGCATATTCATAATGAGTTTGCAGCAAATCTGCAGCAAACAGTAGAATGTTCGCCACAAGTTTCGCAGAATTGTTAGCCAGAAGTTCACAAGTCACCGCAAATTTGCTGTAACAGTTTGCCACAAAACTAATTTGCATGTGAAAATATGAGCTTGCTGCAAATTTGCGGCAAATTGGCCAAAGATTTGCAATAACTGTATTTTTTCTCTCGGTAAGACAGCTTTAAAAATGTATTGAAAAATAATTTCATACAAAAAAATACTCACCCAGCAGAAAAACGTTATCTTAGAAATTACATTTCACTTCAGTGAAGCAAAATACAGTATGTACAACAGTAAACTGACGCCTGATGGCTTTTCTTTGATTCAAAACGAACTCTCCATCTCAACGTCGATGACTTGTCCATTTTCTTCCACTTCCTTTGACCCAGCCTTGATAGCAAGTTCGTCCTCCATTTCCTTGTCATCCAACGGAACCTTATTGATTTTGGCGAAGCTCTGGCTAATGTCCACAAAGGTCTTGTTTTTGGTCTCGGGCAGAACGAAGTAGAGGTACACAGCACCCAGCACACACACCACCACAAACACCAAGAAGGCATAGGTCTGCAGGGACTCCTGTGGAGACACACACACACCAAAATGTTTCAAAGGTACACTCAGTAATATGACATCATCATACATAGTGGGTTGACTTCCCGCTTACAGATTTCAAATCTGCCAAGACTTGTCACATTTACAAAAATGTCACCTTCATTTCCAGCCCAACCTCCCCCCTCACAAAAATATAGGCTTCCCTGAGCTGTCAGCCTGAACTGTGTGTACAGAGGCATCTAGCCATCTGTGTGAAAATGTTGGTGTGACAGTGTGACAAGCAATAAAAGCCTCATTCTCCTGAGGTTGGGCTTCCGAGTGGCGCAGCGGTCTAAGGCTCTGCATCACAGTGCTTGAGGCGTCACTACAGACCCCCTGGTTCGATTCCAGGCTGTATCACAAGCGGCCGTGATTGGGAGTCCCATAGGGCGGCGCACAATTGGCTCAGCGTCGTCCGGGTTTGGCCGGTGTAGGCCGTCATTGTAAATAAGAATTTGTTCTTAACTGACTTGCCTAGTTAAATAAAGGTAAAATAAATAAATAAAAAAGGTGTGCTCTCCATTCCATTGTGGTCAGTGCAGTTCAATTCCCAGCATGCACAGGCGGACGGACACACACACACACACAGAGAGAGAGACACTCATGCATGCGCGTGCACACACATACACATGCTACTGGACAAGAGGAATACCTACAATTGAAGTCGGAAGTTTACATACACCTTAGCCAAATACTTTTAAACTCTGTTTTTCACAATTCCTGACATTTAATCCTAGTAAAAATTCCCTGTCTTAGGCCAGTTAGGATCACCACTTTATTTTAAGAATGTGAAATGTCAGAATAATAGTAGAGAGAATGATTTATTTCATATTTTATTTCTTTCATCACATTCCCAGTGGGTCAGAAGTTTACATACACTCAATTCGTATTTGGTAGCATTGCTTTTAAATTGTTTAACTTGGGTCAAACTTTTCGGGTAGCCTTCCACAAGCTTCCCACAATAAGTTGGGTGAATTTTGGCCCATGCCTCCTGACAGAGCTGGAGTAACTGAGTCAGATTTGTAAGCCTCCTTGCTCGCACACGCTTTTTCAGTTCTGCCCACACATTTTCTATAGGATTGAGGTCAGGGCTTTGTGATGGCCACTCCAATACCTTGACTTTGTAGTCCTTAAGGCATTTTGCCATAACTTTGGAAGTATGCTTGGGGTCATTGTCCATTTGGAAGACCCATTTGCGACCAAGCTTTACTTCCTGACTGATATCTTGAGAAGTTGCTTCAATATATCCACATAATTTTCCTTCCTCATGATGCTATCTATTTTGTGAAGTCCACTAGTGCACTCCTGCAGCAAAGCACCCCCATAGCAGGATGCTGCCACCCCCGTGCTTCACGGTTGGGATGGTTTTCTTCGGCTTGCAAGCCCACTCTTTTTCCTCCAAACATATCGATGGTCATTATGGCCAAACAGTTATATTTTTGTTTCATCAGACCAGAGGACATTTCTCCAAAAAGTACGATCTTTGTCCCCATGTGCAGTAGCAAACTGTAGTCTGACTTTTTTATGGCGGTTTTGGAGCAGTGGCTTCTTCCTTGCCGAGTGGCAAGGTTATGTCAATATAGGACTTGTTTTACTGTGGATATAGAGACTTCTGTACCTGGTTCCTCCAGTATCGTCACAAGGTCCTTTGCTGTTGTTCTGGGATTGATTTGCACTTTTTGCACCAAAGTACATTAATCTCTAGGAGACCGAATGCGTCTCCTTCCTGAGCGGTATGACGGCTGCGTGGTCCCATGGTGTTTATACTTGCGTACTATTGTTAGTACAGATGAACGTGGTACCTTCAGGCGTTTGGAAATTGCTCCCAAGGATGAACCAGACTTGTGGAGGTCTACAATTTCTTTTCTGAGGTCTTGGCTGATTTCTTTAGATTTTTCCCATGATGTCAAGCAACGAGGCAATGAGTTTGAAGGTAGGCCTTGAAATACATCCATAGGTATACCTCCAATTGACTCAAATGATGTCAATTAGCCTATCAGAATCTTCTGGAATTTTCTGGAATTTTCCAAGCTGTTTAAAGGCACAGTCAACTTAGTGTATGAAAACTTCTGACCCACTGGAATTGTGATACAGTGAATTGTAAGTGAAATAATCTGTCTGTAAACAATTGTTGGAAAAATTACTTGTGTCATGCACAAAGTAGATGTCTTAACCGACTTGCCAAAACTATAGTTTGTTAACAAGAAATGTGTGGAGTGGTTGAAAAATGAGTTTGAATGACCAACTTCAACTGTAAGAATGGTGTTCATTGACTATAGCTCAGCATTCAACACCATAGTACCCTCCAAGCTCATCATTAAGCTTTAGGCCCTGGGTCTCAACCCCGCCATGTGCAATTGGGTCCCTGACGGGCCACCACCAGGTGGTGAAGGTAGGAAACAACATCTCCACTTCACTGATCCTCAACACTGGGGCCCCACAAGGGTGTGTGCTCAGCCCCCTCCTGCACTCCCTGTTCACCCATGACTGCATAGCCATGCACTCGTCCAACTCACTCATCAAGTTTGCAGACATCACAACAGTAGTAGGCTTGATTACCAACAACGATGAGACAGCCTACAGGGAGGAGGTGAGGGCTCTCGGAGTGTGGTGTCAGGAAAATAACCTCTCACTCAACGTCAACAAAACAAAGGAGATGATAGTGGACTTCAGGAAACAGCAGAGGGAGTACCCCACTATCCACATCGACGGGACAGCAGTGGAGAAGGTGGAACGTTTTAAGTTCCTCAGCGTACATATCATTGACAAACTGAAATGGTCCACCCACACAGACAGTGTGGTGAAGAAGGCGCAACAGCCTCAGGAGGCTGAAGAAATTTGGCCTGTCACCTAAAACCCTCACAAACTTTTACAGATGCACAATTGAGAGCATCCTGTCGGGCTGTATCACCGCCTGGTATGGCAACTGCACCGCCCAAAATCACTGGGCTCTCCAGAGGGTGGTGCGGTCTGCACAACACATCACCGGGGGCAAACTATTTGCCCTCCAGGACACTTACAGCGCCCGATGTCACAGGAAGGCCAAAAAGATAATCAAGGACAACTACCACCCGAGCCACTGCCTGTTCACCCCGCTATCATCAAGAAAGCGAGGTCAGTACAGGTGCATCAAAGCTGGGACCGAGAGACTGAAAAACAGCTTCTATCTCAAGGCCATCAGACTCTTAAACAGCCATCACTAGCACAGAGGCGCTGCTGCCTATATACAGACTTGAAAATCACTGGCCACTTTAATAAATGGAACACTAGTCACTTTAATAATGCCACTTTAATAATGTTTACATATCGTGCATTACTCGTCTCATATGTATATACTGTATTCTATACTATCTATTGCATCTTAGCCTATGCCGCTCTGACAATGACATTGCTCATCCATATATTTATATATTCTTATTCCACTTAGATTTGTGTGTATTAGATATTTGTAGTGGAACTGTTAGATATTACTTGCTAGATATTACTGCATTGTCGGAACTAGAAGCACAAGCATTTCGCTACACTCGCAATAACATCTGCTAACCATGTGTATGTGACCAATACATTTTATTTTATTTGATGTACACAAACACACATTTGCAAGAATCGCCAGAGTAATTATACTAACTCTATAGTCCATTCCTACATTTAGATAACCTCCAGGGGGACCAAAGACCATTGAAACTCAGTGGCGAGTCACACTTCTTAAAAAGTCACCTAGCAGGGAGCATCAATGTCCCCTGTCCCTACTCTCAGAGCAGTAAAACATCAGTAAAAAAGAAACCCAGGCAATGGAGTGTGGCGTGACCTAGTGCTTGCATAGGCCTACTGAAGAGCTGAAGCTTCGCAAGCATGTAATGCTGTGTGTACTATATTTATATAATCTATATTATAATGTATTTGGGAGTGAACAGAAAGTGTATTTTTAATTACTTTTGGAGTGGGACTACACTGTTAGAAAAAAAGGTGCTATCTAGAACCTAAAAGGGCTCTTCGGCTGTCCC
This sequence comes from Coregonus clupeaformis, assembly GCF_020615455.1. Lineage (NCBI taxonomy): Eukaryota > Metazoa > Chordata > Actinopteri > Salmoniformes > Salmonidae > Coregonus > Coregonus clupeaformis. The sequence goes on from NC_059201.1 coordinate 53,249,551, forward strand.
CATAGGAGAACATTTAGGAAAAAATGTTTTAAATGGCTATGTCAGCACTGTATTTGCTCTTAATCCCACTGGGACTACACTCTTAAACCAAAAGAGTTCTACTTGGAACCAAAAAGGATCTACCTGGAACAAAAAAGGGCCCTTTTGGAACCCTTTTTTCTAAGAGTGCATGGCCTGCCGGGAATTCAATTTCTCTGGCCTGAAAGTGTTAAGCTATGGTTAAACCCAGCACTCAGAGAAACAAAACACGACTAAGGGAGTGGAAGAAACAAAAATTATTTTAAATAAAAGTTCAATTTGTCTTAGTCCAAAAACAACTGAAGAAAAGGAACAGAGTGGGCTAGTCGGCGCCGGAGGAAGGAGAGGCTGAGGCAGGCAGGCAGGCAGGCAGGTTGGGAGGTATGTCTGAACGCTCTAGTAAGAACAACGATCTGGCGCCGGTGGAGAGCCATGCCCAGGAATTAGTAGTGCAGGTTGATGAGAGAATAGGATGCAGCTGCGTAGGCAGGAATCACTGGAAACAACCCGCAGCTGCACAGGAGAGGCAGATCCTGAGCACGCCCCCCGATCCACTCCAGACACACACCGGCAGACGCACCAACATAATGGGGACAAACACACATACAGATAAAGAGGGGACAAAACAAGGAGGAAGGGAAACAGAAAAGGGAGAGACAAGCTGCCCACATAACAGTACCCCCCCCTCAATGGTCGCCACCTGGCGACCCACCAGGCCTGTCAGGGTTGTCGTGATGGAAGTCCGTGATCAGCTGAGGATCCAACACAAAACGCTTAGGGACACAAGACCTCTCCTCTGGTCCATAACCTTCCCAATCGACTAGGTATTGGAGAACCCTACCCCGCCTCCGAGAGTCCAGGAGCCTACTGACGGTGTAGGCCGGATGGTCGTCAATGAGGCGAACAGGTGGAGGTGGATCTGCCGGCGGACACAAAAGGCTGGAGGACACAGGTTTCAGTTGGGAGACGTGGAAAGTAGGGTGTATCTTCATGGCTGAAGGCAACTTCAAACGAACCGCAGCGGGGTTAACGATGGACTCCACCACAAACGGACCCAGGTACAGAGGAGACAGCTTGCGTGATTTGGTACGAAGAGGTACGTTCTTTGATGACAGCCAAACTTCTTGACCAGGATGAAACACAGGTGCGGGAGTCCTGCTCCTATCCGCTGTCGTCTTGTTCCTGTCGGTGGTCCGAAGCTAACGCTTCCCGAGCGTCGCTCCACACTCTCTGGCAGCGGCGGAGGTTCTCCTGAACCGAAGGAACAGCCAATTCCTTCTCCTGAGCAGGAAACAGAGGGGGTTGATAACCCATGGTTACTTCGAAGGGTGAAAGGCCGGTGGCAGAGGTGGTGAGGGAGTTGTGGGCGTACTCTATCCAAGGCAGATGTTTGGCCCAGGATGATGGATGTTGAGCAGCCACACAACGAAGGGTTGCTTCGAGGTCTTGATTGGCTCTTTCTGTTTGACCGTTGGTCTGGGGATGAAACCCTGAGGACAGACTAACGGAAGCACCCAAAGCAGAACAGAAAACCTTCCAAACACGGGGAAGTAAACTGTGGGCCTCTATCAGATACGATGTCCACAGGTATTCCATGGGGACGGAATACATGTTGGACTAGGAGGTCCGCTGTCTCACTGGCAGACGGTAATTTTGGTAATGCTATATAGTGAACAGATTTAGAGAATCTGTCCACAATGGTAAGTATAGTATCATTACCTTCAGACTTGGGTAGGCCGGTGACAAAATCCATGGCTATGTGGGACCAGGGACGGCTGGGAACTGGGAGGGGTAGCAGCAGCCCCGAAGGGGACTGATGGGAGGATTTGCCCCGAGCACAGGTTGAACAGGCTGCCACAAAAGCTCGAACGTCAGTTTCCATTGAAGGCCACCAAAAATGTCTCTTAAGCAGCGTCAACGTGCGTCTCATCCCAGGGTGACCAGCAAAACGGGAGGTGTGAATCCACTGCAACACCTGAGACCGGACCGTCTCGGGAACAAAGAGTAGGTTGGGAGGTCCATCACCCGGTCCCGGGTCCGTGGCAAGTGCAGTCTTCACAAGAGACTCGATCTCCCACTGTACTGCCGCCACGACGCATGAGGAAGGTAGGACTGCCTCAGGCTCGCTGGTCTCCGAAGGGTCAGCAAACTGGCGGGACAAAGCATCTGGTTTAACATTTCTTGACCCCGGTCTGTATGTTAGAATAAAGTTAAACCTACTAAAAAACAGGGCCCATCTGGCTTGGCGTGAGTTGAGTCTCTTAGTGGCTTGGATGTAAGCCAAGTTTTTGTGGTCTGTCCAGACATTTACATTACATTTACGTCATTTAGCAGACGCTCTTATCCAGAGCGACTTACAAATTGGTGCATTCACCCTATAGCCAGTGGGATAACCACTTTACAATATTATTTTTTTTTCATCCAGCCAGTGCCGCCATTCTTCCAGTGCTAGCTTGACCGCCAGCAGTTCCCGGTTTCCAACGTCGTAATTCCGTTCTGTGGGTGACAATTTCTTGGAGAAAAAAGCACAGGGGTGAAGCTTTTGGTCAGTGGGGGAGCGCTGGGAGAGGACTGCTCCCACACCTGAGTCAGACGCGTCCACCTCCACAATAAACTGCAGAGAGGTATTGGGGTGTATCAACACGGGGGAGGTGGAAAACAGTTCCTTCAAAACCCCTACCGCCTGCTCCGCCTCAGGGGACCACAGAAAAGGGACTTTTGGGGATGTGAGTCTAGTAAGGGGTGCCACCACTTTACTAAAACCCTTAATGAATCTACGGTAGAAGTTAGCAAAGCCCAAAAATCGTTGAAGTTGCTTACGGGTGGTGGGTGTGGGCCATTCCGTCACTGCCCGGATCTTCTCGGGGTCCGCCTTCACCTGCCCGCTCTCAATGATGAAACCAAGGAACGATGTAGACTGTTTGTGGAACTCACACTTTTCGGCTTTGACGTACAGCTTATTCTCCAAGTGCCGTTGAAGGACTTGACGGACGTGTGACTCATGCTCCTCGGGTGACTTGGAAAAAACAAGAATATCATCCAGGTATACAAAGACAAAACGGTTCAAAAATCCCTAAGAACATCGTTCACCATGGCTTGGAATACAGCAGGGGCGTTTGAGAGCCCAAAGGGCATGACCAAATACTCAAAATGCCCCAGTGGAGTGTTGAAAGCGGTTTTCCACTCATCTCCCTTTCGGATTCTGACAAGGTGATAAGCGTTCCTGAGGTCGAGCTTGGAGAAAACTGTGGCGCCATGCAGAGGTTCAAAAGCTGAGTTGATGAGTGGAAGGGGATACTTGTTTTTAACAGTTATGTTGTTTAAACCCCTGAAATCGATACAGGGGTGTAACGACTTGTCTTTCTTTTCAACAAAAATGAAACCTGCACCCAAAGGAGACGACGAGGGACGGATTATGCCCGAGGCCAGAGAATCACCAATATACTGCTCCATTGCCTCTCTTTCCGGTCGGGACAGATTGTATAAGCGACTAGAGGGCAAGGGAGCACCAGGAAGCAGTTCAATAGGGCAATCATAAGGCCTATGTGGTGGTAGAGACAGAGCCTTGTCCTTACTGAAAACCTCAGCTAAGTCATGGTATTCTTTGGGGACAGATGACAGATCGGGAGGAGCTGAGGGATGAGTTGGGTTACACTTAGTGGGGGGAACCGCTGACCTAAGGCACTCTGAATGGCAGTTAGTGCTCCAACTGAGAATGGTGTGACGTGTCCAATCAATTTGTGGGTTGTGAAAAGCCAACCAGGGGAAGCCAAGGATTAGGGGGGTAGCTGAGCCAGACATAACTCTTAACTGAATGCTTTCACAATGATTGCCAGAAATCACTAGGGAAACGGGAGTGGTTTGATGAGTTATCTCCGCGAGGAGGCGCCCATCAAGGGCTGTGACTCAAATGGGGGTAGGTAGTGGCTCCACGGGGATACGAGCTTGTGTAACGAACTGGTGGCTAATAAAGTTGTCTTCTGCACCTGAGTCTATGAGAGCTGAGAGTGGCAGGGAATTACTCTGGAAACGTAAGGTTACAGGTACTTGTAATCGGGGAATGATGGGTTCAGGATCTAACTCTGGGCTCGCAAGTAGACCCGCCGTTACAAGCGAGCCTTGTCTTTTGGTCGCTTAGGGCATGTAGCCAGAATGTGTGTGGCGTCTCCACAGTACAGGCACTCACCCGCCTGGAGACGCCGTTGCCGCTCTGCTGGAGGTAGTCGAGCTCGACCCACTTACATTGGTTCCTCCTCTGTGCTCGGGATGGGATCAGGAACAAGAAGCTGCCGGCTCCGGGGAGGCGAGACTCGAGTGGTTGAAGGCTGGGGAACTCGTCCTCCTAGATGTGGCCGACCGCCTCTCTCCCGACGCCTCTCCCGCAACCGGTTGTCTAGCTTAATGGACAGGGAAACGAGAGAATGTAAATCATGTGGCTCGTCATGAGCAGCCAGTTCATCCTTAATGGCTTCATTCAAACCGTTTAGAAATGATCCTTGAAGTGCCACATTGTTCCACTTGGAGTCCGCTGCCAAAGTCCAGAACTCAATAGAGTACTCAGCCACACTGTTAGAACCCTGCCTCAAATTAAAAAGTATCTTGGAGGAATTACCCACATGGTCAGGATGGTCAAAAACAGTCTTCAATTTAGCAGAAAAATCAGCAAAAGTCAATCCAGTCAAAGTTTGATTTGAGCACACAGCCTCAGCCCAAACCAGAGCTCTCCCCTCTTAACAGCCCCAGAACATAATGTACCTTAGAGGAATCAGTAGAAAACGACAGTGGTCTCTGCCGAAAAATCAAGTCACACTGAAGCAAAAATCCCGGCACTTGTCCAATTCTCCATTGAACGGTTCAGGCGACGTGACAGGGGGTTCCCGATGGAACGAAGCCTGCATAATGTCCGAGGAAACAACTTGGGGTGCATCAAACTGGGGGTCAGAGAGAGATGGAGAACTGATAACAGACAATTTAGAGACTTGTGTTGTTAACTGAGTCACCTGGTTCAGCAGTTGATGATTATTTTCCAAAAGAGTCCGAATCAATTGGTCATGCTGTCCTAGCAACGTTCCTTGAGCCTGGATAGCTTGTTGGAAGCTGTCTTTGTTTGCCTCGTGCTGTTTCTCTGTTGGATCCATGGCCAGATCGTTCTGTTAAGCTATGGTTAAACCCAGCACTCAGAGAAACAAAACACGACTAAGGGAGTGGAAGAAACAAAAATTATTTTAAATAAAAGTTCAATTTGTCTTAGTCCAAAAACAACTGAAGAAAAGGAACAGAGTGGGCTAGTCGGCTCTGGAGGAAGGAGAGGCTGAGGCAGGCAGGCAGGCAGGCAGGAAGGCAGGCAGGCAGGTTGGGAGGTATGTCTGAACGCTCTAGTAAGAACAACGATCTGGTGCCGGTGGAGAGCCATGCCCAGGAATTAGTAGTGCAGGTTGATGAGAGAATAGGATGCAGCTGCGTAGGCAGGAATCACTGGAAACAACCCGCAGCTGCACAGGAGAGGCAGATCCTGAGCACGCCCCCCGATCCACTCCAGACACACACCGGCAGACGCACCAACATAATGGGGACAAACACACATACAGATACAACAGACAAAGAGGGGACAAAACAAGGAGGAAGGGAAACAGAAAAGGGAGAGACAAGCTGCCCACATAACAGAAAGATTAAAAAAATATTTAAAAATAAACTGCCAAAATCATTGCACTGACTCACTCTCAGTGGGAGCTTTACAAATTCTTAAATGAACAAAATTCATTCAGGCCAAAAGGAATATTGGATTACTTTTTAGAAACATTTCAGAATCAAAGAAAGAATCAAAGAAAGCATTTACAAGGATGAGCCTGGGAAATAATTGGGATTACTGAAAAACACAGACAGTCCAATGCTGATAAATCACAAGGAAATCCACAGGGAACCACAAATATACCCAACATCTTTGAAATCTGACCCTGCACTGTCAATCATTCATCTTAATGAGGGATTTTAAGGCCGGCCAGGCAGATTACCAGAGGGAGACTGCCTGGGAATCTTGAATGACCCCGGACTGGGAGTTTTAATCTATTGTTCATGAGGACATGATGCACTAAAAGCTATTTTCCATACAGTCTAATATACCTGTCATAAAAACACACAGTACCCATACAATGGTGACCTCAAAGCCCATTACTTCCTGTTGACATTCGCCCTCCTGTCACATCGAGACACGGTTTTTCCTCTTTCGAATATTTCATAAGAGGATAAACAGGGCTGTATTTGGAAAAGTTGGAAAAATCCCTTAGTCCTATGCGTTTTGCATTAAACAGACAGATTAGTAATTCTTATTACAAATGTTTCACCTTCCTGTTATTGATAAGATTTTTGCACTGGTCTATTGATTGACGCGAGCAAGGAGGTGGTTTCTGTTTTAGGGGGTAAGCTTTATTGCCTGTGGTGCTGGCTTGGTGCATCTAGCCTCCCTGACACATACACACACACTGACCTAGAGAGAAGTTTATCCTCGGAGGCTGCAATCTGTACGGCGTGCGACAGGGACACAAGGATAATTAAATGTCCATAATGGAGGAGATGGAGGGGATATAAAAGTTGATACATCTGATCAGGAAGTAGTGTCCCCAGTGCAATAACGGGGCTGGCCTTCGGGAGGCTCTTTTTGGTCATGGTCACTGCATTGTGGGGGCAATGGCTTGTCCCAGTTGACAAGGAGAGGGCTACAGTGTGTGTTTGTTTGTCTGGGGGGGGTTTGATGCAGACTGTGCTCATACTCTTCATGGCCCAAGGGGAGGCCGACCCAAGGACAGCAAATTAGCTGCTTGACTAATCTTTACTCAATATTACTATTATGCTTTTTCAGCCTGGCAAACTGTCATTTTGGGAATGCAAGATTTATACTGCAGTTTCTACCTTTTACATTTTGGATTAGCCTCTAGCACTCCAGCAGTGACGTGTGCTACCTTCGGATAATCATATAATAATAGCTGTTATTAAAAGCCAAATAAAAATGTACATTATATATGGGTCTTTCTATAAACTAGGGTACCAGTGAGCATTTCTTGTAGCAGACAACTAAATAGCCTTTTTTTTCATAATAATACATAACACATTAAGACAGTAGTCACCAACCTTTTCTGAGTCAAGATCATTCTGAGTCCAAAAGCAAGATCTACCGCTCAGATTGTAAAAAAAAAAAGCCTATCCAACATTAACCTATTAAAGACAGTTCTGTAACAATTAGGTTTGTGCAGTTGGCTATAGGGCCCAATACATTATCACCGCATATTGGCTATGCTTGAATTGCCCTGCCAATGTTGTTCTTCTCAAACCATTTTGAAATGATACACTGCTCAAAAAAATAAAGGGAACACTTAAACAACACAATGTAACTCCAAGTCAATCACACTTCTGTGAAATCAAACTGTCCACTTAGGAAGCAACACTGATTGACAATACATTCCACATGCTGTTGTGCAAATGGAATAGACAACAGGTGGAAATTATAGGCAATTAGCAAGACACCCCCAATAAAGGACTGTTTTTGCTATGCTTCCTGGCTGATGTTTTGGTCACTTTTGAATGCTGGCAGTGCTTTCACTCTAGTCGTAGCATGAGACGGAGTCTACAACCCACACAAGTGGCTCAGGTAGTGCAGCTCATCCAGGATGGCACATCAATGCGAGCTGTGGCAAGAAGGTTTGCTGTGTCTGTCAGCGTAGTGTCCAGAGCATGGAGGCGCTACCAGGAGACAGGCCAGTACATCAGGAGACGTGGAGGAGGGCAACAACCCAGCAGCAGGACTGCTACCTCTGCCTTTGTGCAAGGAGGAGCAGGAGGAGCACTGCCAGAGCCCGGCAAAATGACCTCCAGCAGGCCACAAATGTGCATGTGTCTGCTCAAATGGTCAGAAACAGACTCCATGAGGGTGTTATGAGGGCCCGACGTCCACAGGTGGGGGTTGTGCTTACAGCCCAACACCGTGCAGGACGTTTGGCATTTGCCAGAGAACACCAAGATTGGCAAATTCGCCACTGGCGCCCTGTGCTCTTCACAGATGAAAGCAGGTTCACACTGAGCACATGTGACAGACGTGACAGAGTCTGGAGACGCCCGTGGAGAACGTTCTGCTGCCTGCAACATCCTCCAGCATGACCGGTTTGGCGGTGGGTCAGTCATGGTGTGGGGTGGCATTTCTTTGGGGGGCCGCACAGCCCTCCATGTGCTCGCCAGAGGTAGCCTGACTGCCATTAGGTACCGAGATGAGATCCTCAGACCCCTTGTGAGACCATATGCTGGTGCGGTTGGCCCTGGGTTCCTCCTAATGCAAGACAATGCTAGACCTCATGTGGCTGGAGTGTGTCAGCAGTTCCTGCAAGAGGAAGGCATTGATGCTATGGACTGGCCCGCCCGTTCCCCAGACCTGAATCCAATTGAGCACATCTGGGACATCATGTCTCGCTCCATCCACCAACGCCATGTTGCACCACAGTCTGTCCAGGAGTTGGCGGATGCTTTAGTCCAGGTCTGGGAGGAGATCCCTCAGGAGACCATCCGCCACCTCATCAGGAGCATGCCCAGGCGTTGTAGGGAGGTCATACAGGCACGTGGAGGCCACACACACTACTGAGCCTCATTTTGACTTGTTTTAAGGACATTACATCAAAGTTGGATCAGCCTGTAGTGTGGTTTTCCACTTTAATTTCGAGGGTGACTCCAAATCCAGACCTCCATGGGTTGATAAATTGGATTTCAATTGATAATTTTTGTGTGATTTTGTTGTCAGCACATTCAACTATGTAAAGAAAAAAGTATTTAATAAGATGATTTCATTAATTCAGATCTAGGATGTGTTATTTTAGTGTTCCCTTAATTTTTTTGAGCAGTGTATTTCACACTGGTAATAGATCATTTGTTGTGTTACTTGTGAGGCACAACTGAGTGAGCATTATAATACTCCTATGACCAGAGAAAGTGAAATATTCCTTGATAATAACAACGCAAGGTTATCGAAACACTTTGCTATACTCATTCATTGCAGCTGTAGTGCTGGTTGTAGTGTGAGTCGAAGTAGGGGATAACACACATTTTATGGCTTATAAAAGTGTTGACAGTGCTGAATAACAACATAAACTTACACTTACATTTTAGCAGACGCTCTTATCCAGAGCGACTTACAGTTAGTGAGTGCATACATTATTTTATATATATTATTTTTTTCATACTGCCCCCCCCGTGGGAATCGAACCCACAACCCTGGCATTGCAAACGCCATGCTCTACCAACTGAGCTACATCCCAGCTGGCCATTCCCTCCCCTACCCTGGACGACGCTGGGCCAATTGTGTGCCGCCCCACCTACACAATCAAGGGTTTTTCTTTATTTTTACTATTTTCTACATTGTAGAATAATAGTGACAATATCAAAACTATGAAATAACACATATGGAATCATGTAAAAATCTAATCAAATCAAATTGTATTTGTCACATGCGCCGAATACAACAGGTGTAGTAACCTAAAAACTGTTAAACAAATACATTTTATATTTTAGATTCTTCAAAGTAGCCACCCTTTGCCTTGATGACAGCTTTGCACACTCTTGGCATTCTCTCAACCAGCTTCACCTGGAATGCTTTTCCAACAGTCTTGAAAGAGTTCCCACATATGCTGAGCACTTGTTGGCTGCTTTTCCTTCGCTCTGCGGTCCAACTCATCCCAAACCATCTCAATTTGATTGAGGTCGGGTGATTGTGGAGGCCAGGTCATCTGATGCAGCACTCCATCACTCTCCTTCTTGGTCAAATAACCCTTAGACAGCCTGGAGGTGTGTTGGGTCATTGTCCTGTTGAAAAACAAATGATAGTCCCACTAAGCGCAAACCAGATGGGATGGCGTATAGCTGCAGAATGCTGTGGTAGACATGCTGGTTAAGTGTGCCTTGAATTCTAAATAAATCACAGACAGTGTCACCAGAAAAGCAACCCCACACCATCACACCTCCTTCTCCATGCTTCACGGTGGGAACCACACATGTGGAGATCATCCGTTCACCTACTCTGCGTCTCACAAAGACACGCCGGTTGGAACCAAAAATCTCAAATTTGGACTCATCAGAACAAAGGACAGATTTCCACAGGTCTATTGTCCATTGCTCGTGTTTCTTGGCCCAAGCAAGTCTCTTCTTCTTATTAGTGTCCTTTAGTAGTGGTTTCTTTGCAGCAATTTGACCATGAAGGCCTGATACACACAGTCTCCTCTGAAAAGTTGATGTTGAGTGTCACGATCGTCTTATACAGAGGAGGACCAAGGCGCAGCGTGATGAACGAACATGTTTATTTATCATTAGCGATAAACACGGACAGTAAACAAAAACAACAAACGACTCGTAACGTCCTAGGTAACATAGACCAACACGGAACAAGAACCCACCAACACAAAGGGAAAAACAGACAGTTTAAATATGGCTCCCAATCAGAGACAACCAGCCACAGCTGACACTCGTTGCCTCTGATTGGGAGTCACTCAGGCCAACATAGAAATAAACAAACTAGAACTCCCAACATAGAAATACACCACATAGAAAGAACACACCCTGGCTCAACATACAGAGTCCCAGAGCCAGGGTGTTACAGTACCCCCTAAAGGCGCGGACTGCGACCGCGCCTCAACTAGAGCAAAACAGGGGAGGGCTGGGTGGGCATTCCTCCTCGGCGGCGGTTCTGGCTCCGGCCTTGCCCACCACCCTCCAATAAACCCCCCATAGCGCCCCTGGTCCGGTCTGGCCCCGCTGGCTGGAGCTGAACTGGGACGTAGCAGGAGCGGTTAGCTTCAGCTCCGTAGTGGAGCAGTTGACCGGTACCCTACCAGGCACCGGTGACCCAGGCACGGGTTGTGCTGGACTGACGACGCGCACCCCTGTCTTGGTGCGTGGAGCCGGAACGGGCGGACGGGCTGGCGACTCGCACCCCTGGCTTGGTGCGTGGAGTAGGAACGGGCCGAACCGGGCTGACGACTCGCACCCCTGGCTTGGTGCGTGGAGTAGGAACGGGCCGGACCGGGCTGACGATGCGCACCCCTGGCTTGGTGCGTGAGTAGGAACAGGCCGGACCGGGCTGGCGGAGCACACCGTAGGCTTGGTGCGAGGAGCAGGGACAGGCCGGACCGGGCTGACGATGCACACCCCTGGCTTGGTGCGTGGAGTAGGAACAGGCCGGACCGGGCTGGCGACGCACACCGTAGGCTTGGTGCGAGGAGCCGGGACAGGCCGGACCGGGCTGGCGACGCACACCGTAGGCTTGGTGCGAGGAGCAGGGACAGGCCGGACCGGGCTGGCGACGCACACCGTAGGCTTGGTGCGTGGAGCAGGGACAGGCCGGGCCGGGCTGTGGAGACGGATAGGAGACCTGGAGTGAAGAGCTGCCACAACCCGTCCTGGCTGAATGCCTACCTTCACACACTCTGTGTGAGGCATCAGCACAGGACGTACAGGGCTGTGTACCCGTACTGGCATAACAGCACGTGACACTGGCGCAGGATATCCGGGACCGAGGAGAGGCACTGGAGGCCACGAGCGCTGAGCCGGCACACTCCGTCCTGGCTGCATGCCCACCTTCGCACAACACGTGCGGGGTGCTCGCACAGGACGTACCGGACTATGCCGGACCACTCGTGGCACAGTACGCAGCTCCGCATACCCCGGAACCTGACCAGTCTCATGCTGCCATGCCTGAGTACGGGGAGTTGGCTCTGCTCTCCATCCAGGCTCCGCCAAACTGCCTTCTGGCCCCCCAAACCCGGTGGCCTCCTCTCCAAATCGCCCTGTGGCAGCCTCCTGCTGCCCAGCCGCCCATCGTCCGACCGACGATGACACTGCTGACGCCGCTGCTCCTCTCTCGCCAGGGCCTTAAACCTAGCCCATGGCCCTTTGCCCCCGAGCATGTCCTCCCAGGACCACGATTTGCCCACCTGGGCCATCGCCAACCTCTCCATCTCCTTTCCCGGCGCTTCCTCCCATGTCCAGTCTGCCTGCTCTTGGACACGCTGCTTGGTCCTTGTAGGGTGGGTTCTTCTGTCACGATCGTCGTATACAGAGGAGGACCAAGGCGCAGCGTGATGAATGAACATGTTTATTTATCATTAGCGATAAACACGGACAGTAAACAAAAACAACAAACGACTCGTAACGTCCTAGGTAACATAGACCAACACGGAACAAGAACCCACCAACACAAAGGGAAAAACAGACAGTTTAAATATGGCTCCCAATCAGAGACAACCAGCCACAGCTGACACTCGTTGCCTCTGATTGGGAGTCACTCAGGCCAACATAAAAATAAACAAACTAGAACTCCCAACATAGAAATACACCACATAGAAAGAACACACCCTGGCTCAACATATAGAGTCCCAGAGCCAGGGTGTTACATTGAGGTGTGTATGTTCCTTGAACTCTGTGAAGCATTTATTTGGGCTGCAATTTCTGAGGCTGGTAACTCTAATGAACTTATCCTCTGCAGCAGAGGTAACTCTGGGTCTTCCTTTCCTGTGGCAGTCCTCATGAGAGCCAGTTTCATCATATCGCTTGATGGTTTTTGTGACAGCACTTGAAGAAACGTTCAAAGTTATTGAAATTTTCCGGATTGACTGACCTTTGTGTCTTAAAGTAATGATGGACTGTAGTTTCTCTTTGCTTATTTGAGCTGTCTTGCCATAATATGGATTTGGTCTTTTACCAAATAGGGCTATCTTCTGTATACCACCCCTACCTTGTCACAACACAACTGATTGGCTCAAACGCACTAAGGAAAGAAATTCCACAAATTAACTTTTAACAAGGCACACCTGTTAATTGAAATGCATTCCAGGTGACTACCTCATGAAGCTGGATGAGAGAATGCCAAGAGTGTGCAAAGCTGTCATCAAGGCAAAGGGTGGCTACTTTGAAGAATCTCAAATATAACATATATTTTGATGTGTTTAACACTTTTCTGGTTACTACATGATTCCATATGTGTTATTTCATAGTTTTGATGTCTTCACTATTATTCTACAATATAAAAAATAGTAAAAATAAAGAAAAACCCTTCGAATGAGTAGGTGTGTCCAAACTTTTGACTGGTACTGTATAATATCTTTAACTGTAGCTAGACTCTTACCCGTATACATGGATGAACGCTTCACGGCAGACTGCAACCCCTTTCATTAAATAAGACATCCTGTGTTGTTTCCGTTTTGTTTGTACAGCTTGCTTGGCCCGTTGTGTCAAGTCACTCTGGATCACACTGACCATGTGCAATGCCATAAGAGTCATCAGATCTTTCTCACTCTCTTTCACGGATGCCATGGTTGCCCTTAGTTTGAAGATGTAATCCGGAGACAGGTGTTTTATGCAACAGCCTTCTGTGTTCTCTTTTCGACTCCCTCTGCATTTGAATCAAACGCCAGAATTGTATTCATCTCCTTATATACTCTGCTTCTACCCGACATTCCAAAGATTTCAAAACTCGGTCAACTTCTTCCGTGACAACAACACTGTTGATCGCCGTTTCTTCCCCATCACTGTCATCAGAAGACTTCTTCAATGAAAATGTTTTTACCTAAATCAGGGATTTCCTCATCGTCTGATTCATTTTCAGAGTCAGGAAGAGTCAGCATTGTACCGTCATCCTCCTGAAAGTAGTCAATCACAACCTTTTCCCACTGACCTTTGTCGATAGCACCTGATAAATTTAGGGCAGCAATGTTATTGAGAAAATTAGCAACACATTTGCAGTTCTCCATGGTTAACGTTATATCTTTAAAATCTTTCGAAAAAACAGTAGCAGAAAGGATTAACGAGCAGCTCATTTTATAGACAGAAGCGTCATACACGGCAGACCAATCCGAAACTCATCTTTCGGATTGTCCAGCCCATTCATTATCTCAGCCTATCATGGCTAGCGGGAAGGTTCCGGTCTTTTTATGTGCCTAAACCAACTAATTTAACAACTTTATTCGTATTTACAGATGGCATACAAGTTTGCTATTAAGGCACATGAAAAAACATGTTGCTTAAAAAACAAAAATAAACGTTCAAATGCTTCTCCTGTGAAGTCGTGACTTACGACATACAATTGCTTTGCCACACTTTTTGCAGTATTACCTAAGTGCCTTGTTGCAAACAGGATGCGTGTTTTGGAATATACATTGCCTTCGGAAAGTATTCAGACCACTTTACTTTTTCCACATTTTGTTACGTCACAGACTTATTCTAAAATGGATGAAAACATTTTTTCTCATCAATCTACACACAATACCCCATATTGACAAAGTGAAAACCGTTTTTTTGAAAGTTTTGCAAATTTATAAAAAATACAAAACAGAAATACCTTATTACATAAGTATTCAGACCTTTCGCTATGAGACTCAAAATTGAGCTCAGGTGCATCCTGTTTCCATTGATCATCCTTGAGATTTTTCTACAACTTGATTTGAGTCCACGTGTGGTAAATTCAATTGATTGGACATGACTTGGAAAGGCACGCACCTGTGTATATAAGGTCCGATAGTTGAAAGTTTATGTCAGAGCAACAACCAAGCCATAAGGTCAAGGAATTGTCCATAGAGCTCCGAGACAGGATTGTGTTGAGGCACCATGGTGATGGGAGAACCTTCCAAAAGGACAACGATCTCTGCAGCACTCCACCAATCAGGCCTTTATGGTAGAGTGGCCAGACGAAAGCCACTCCTCAGTAAAAGGCCCATTTGGAGTTTGCCAAAAGGCACCCAAAGACTCTCAGACCATAAGAAACAAGATTCTCTGGTCTGAAGAAACCAAGATTGAACTCTTTGGCCTGAATGCCAAGCGTCACGTCTGGAGGAAACATGGCACCATCCCTACGGTGAAGCATGGTGGTGGCAGCATCATGCTGTGGGATTGTTTCTTACAGTGGCAGGGACTGGGAGACTAGTCAGGATCGAGGGAAAGATGAACGGAGCCAAGTACAGAGAGACCCTTGATGAAAACCTGCTCCAGAGTGCTCAGGACCTCAGACTGAGACGAAGGTTCCCCTTCCAATAGGACAATGACCCTAAGCACACAGCCATGACAACGCAGGAATAATTTATGGGACAAGTCTCTGAATGTCCTTGCGTGGCTTAGCCAGAGCCTGGACTTGAACCAGATCGAACATATCTGGAGAGACCTGAAAATAGCTGTAGAGCAACGCTCCCCATCCAACCTGACAGAGCTTGAGAAGATCTGCAGAGAAGAATGGGAGAAACTCCCCAAATACAGGTGTGCCAAGCTTGTAGCGTCATACCCAAGAAGACTCGAGGCTGTAATTATTGCCAAAGGTGCTTCAACAAAGTACTGAGTAAAGGGTCTGAATACTTATGTAAATGTTATATTCAAGTTTTTTATGTTTAATAAATGTGCAAACATTTCTAAAATTCTGGTTTTGCTTTGTCATTATGGTATATTGTGTGTAGATTGATGAGGGAAAAAAACTATTTAATCAATTTTAGAATAAGGTAACGTAACAAAATGTGGAAAAAGTCAAGGGGTCTGAATACTTTCCGAATGCACTATATATTTTTATACAGGCTTCCCTCTTTTCACTCTGTTAATTAGGTTAGTATTGTGGAGTAACTACAATTTCGTTGATCCATGCTCAGTTTTCTCCTATCACAGCCATTATTCCTTAAGAGTCTAATAATGCACCTGTGCGTCAATCTAATTAACATAATAAAAAAATCCCCTTCAAAATCCTTCAGTTTAAGCTAGATATATCCGCGACTCAATACACTGCATCCACCTATGTTACCCCTCCGCATCTGCTGTGGAAAGTGGCAGAGCTACAGCGCTGTTTGTCAGACCAGGAGACATCCTGAAAATCGGTCTTTACACGAAAACGTCTGTAGTGTCCGAACTGTTTGGCCTACTAACTAAAATGACCACTCTATAGAAAGATGCCCCCAACAAGTGTCACGGGACTAGTCTGAAGGTATCCCATACAAATGAATGGGATTAAATATGTGTCCAAATATATATACAGTGCCTTGCAAAAGTATTAATTCCCCTTGGCGTTTTTCCTATTTTGTTGCATTACAACCTGTAATTTAAATTGATTTTTATTTGGATTTCATGTAATGGACATACACAAAATAGTCCAAATTGGTGAAGTGAAATGAAAAAATTAATACTTATTTTCAACAACTGTGCTAACATTTCTAAAAACATGTTTTCACTGTCATTAGGGGTATTGTGTGAAAATTGGTGAGAAACAATCTATTTAATCCATTTTGAATTTATGGCTGTAACACAACAAAATGTGGAATAGGTCTAATTGTATGAATACTTTCTGAAGCTCTATATAACCTACTATTGAAAAGAGGATATTCTAAGCTTCGTAACGATATCAAGCTCTTTTAAAATGAAGTTAAGCAGAGCTAGTTACAACGGAGGTATCACTGATCAGCTGTGTAGAGAAAACCACCCCTAAAGGTTGTCATTTTTCAATGTGGCACCATGAATGTCCTGAAAGGAATCATTAGGAGCACACACACAGAAAATAATAATAATATCTACAAAAAATGGGCAGGAAGAGCAGTTAGTAACATATTTGTCTTGTGAGTCAAAGCCACCACATCCAGGTGTCCGGGTGTCTCCAAGGCCCAATAAAAACACCAATGATAGTTTGACTAAAGATTGCATGAATGATTCTTCCAGTTACCCCATAAACCGTTCAATACATTATCACAACGCCCCCAGTTTATGCATTTCTCAGGTTGATAGTGCAGGGTGGTGTCTTCACACGTTAACCTGGTAATGTATTGTTTTGGCATTGTCTTTCGAAGCTACCTCAGGATAACCGCGATCCGCCCTCCTCCATTTACACCGAACGACCCATCCTTGAGGCGATTAGCGGCTAAAGAGTGAGAGAAAAGGGGAGCGTGGCCTTTTTAGGTGAAAATCAAAGCTGAAACAATCCCTTTACTTTCCACTGTAATGAGATTTGGGAGAGCCGGAAGTAAAATTAATTAATTTGATCACAAATTTGTTGCTGAGTCTTTCCTGCATCGCTTCATGATTTACACTGTACATAAATTAACTGAAAACCCACACTAACACATGGTTAAATTAACAGCATTGCACTTTTTATGTAGCCTAATTGTGGACAGCTAATAGCCTAAACACAGATCAAGCAACATCATGGACTACATGTTCAAATCCTGATGCTGCAGGATTACTGTGCTGCGACAATACTAGGCAAATTAAGATCCTACATCTGTAGCAATTTAGAGTCAGTAAGCTGCACCCCAGCTATAATACACCCAGACACAGTTGCAAAGAGAGAGACCTGTGGAATTAAAGTTGCAGCATTACCACCCAGCTCAATGTGTTTGCCATTGCCAGTCAAGACGATTCATCAACAAGAGTTTGTCAAAGAAAGTTTGGGAAATTCTCTCGCTACGGAAATGAAATGTTGCCAAATGGAAGCAAAAGAAAAGGTAGAATAGAATCTCTGATCATTATGGAAATTACACAAGACACACATCCCATTATCCATGCATGTCAAACTGTTATGGCTGTGCCACTGTTTCCAGGAAGAATGAGCTAACCACACTCAGTATTCAACAGAACGATACTGTGATCTCCAGACATAGGCATCTGCTTGAGCGCAAGTTAATTGAAGTCAGTAGCGTTTGCTGTCATTGGACAAATTATACTGAACAAAAATATAAACACAACATGCAACAATTTCAAATATTTTACTAAATTACAGTTCATATAAGGAAATCAGTCAATTGAAATAAATAAATTAAGCCCTAATCTATGGATTTCACATGACTGGGAATACAGATATGCATCTGTTGGTCACAGATACCTTAGAAAAAAAGGAACGGTTGTGGATAAAAAAAACTGTCAGTATCTGGTGTGACCACCATTTGCCTCATGCAGCGTGACACATCTCCTTCGCATAGAGTTGATCAGGCTATTGATTGTGGCCTGTGGAATGTTGTCCCACTCCTCTTCAATGGCAGTGTGAAGTTGCTGGATATTGGAGGGAACTGGAGGGAACTGGAACACGCTGTCGCACACATAGATCCAGAGCATCCCAAACATGCTCAATGGTGACATGTCTGGTGAGTATGCAGGCCATGGAAGAACTGGGACATTTTCAGCTTCCAGGAATTGTGTACAGATCCTTGCTGATAAATGGCACGGAAATGGGCCTCAGGACCTCATCACGGTATCTCTGTGCATTCAAATTGCCAACGTGTTCGTTGTCTGTAGCTTATGCCTGCCCATACCATAACAACACTGCCACCATGGGGCACTCTGTTTACAACATTGACATCAGCAAACCACTCGCCTACACAACGCCATACACGTGGACTGTGGTTGTGAGGCCGGTTGGATGTACTGCCAAATTCTCTAAAACGAAGTTGGAGGCGGCTTATGGTAGAGAAATTAACATTAAATTATCTGGCAACAGCTCTGGTGGACATCCCTGCAGTCAGCATGCCAATTGCACGCTCCCTCAAAAATTGAGACATCTGTGGCATTGTGTTACGTGACAAAACTGCACATTTTAGAGTGGCCTTTTATTGTCCCCAGCACAAGGTGCACTTGTGTAATGATCATGCTGTTTAATCAGCTTCTTG
Organism: Coregonus clupeaformis; assembly: GCF_020615455.1. NCBI lineage: Eukaryota > Metazoa > Chordata > Actinopteri > Salmoniformes > Salmonidae > Coregonus > Coregonus clupeaformis. The sequence goes on from NC_059201.1 coordinate 53,268,213, forward strand.
ATATGCCACACCTGTCAGGTGGATGGATTATCTTGGCAAAGGAGAAATGCTCACTAACAGGGATGTAAACAAATTTGTGCACCTGACATAGTCTCTGACATAGTCGGGGAAACACTCTGATTGAAGTAAATTAGGAATTAAGGGCTCTATACAATCAGATCCACTTTAGCCAACATCTGCATAGCAGTTGTTTTGGCGATATAGGAGGTGGAACTGCATTAGAGGCTCCTGGCATTATACCTAAAGCGGACATTGCCATTGGCTGCACGGAGTCGCATGAAGATAAATCCCATGCAGCCTTGTTTACAAGTTCGAACACTGGAATGTGAGATGTAGACACCTCAATTAGGATGATAGAAATCCTGATTATTTAGTTTAAAGATTTTTCAATTTGAGCGTAATTATTCATATATGGCCTAAACTTTCTCGTTTTGAACTTCTAACATGAGTGGGGCAGGTATGGCTTCGTGACAATGATCGCAAGAGCAGCTGCTCACCGGTTTGACAGCTCCAACGCAGTTCCACTTCCAAAACATCCGCTACGCGGCTGTCTGCTATCGCTGGTTAACGCTTGATCTGATTGAATCTAGGCCTAAATGTTTCTTTCTGCATGCAACATTTCATCACTTTTGCCTCCTTTTAATTTGTTTAACTTGAATGGATATTTTGGTCCACATGTCTCCCTGTGTTGTGACAGCAGGCCAATGAGTCACCTCATCACAATAGTAAAGCAGCCGGACATCTCCACGGCTAGACAGCATTCTCCTGACAGCCCCGCTGACATTTCTCAGCGACACCACAGTCCTGTCCAGGTTTCAGAGTTGTCATCTTCCCATGCCTGAAGCAGAACGGATGACAAATATTGTAGCCAGGTTTCAGACCACCAGGTTTGACAATTTAATTGACTGAGCCCCTGTTCAGGTTTGAGTTTTGGAATTTGCGTTATCTTCCCAGAGCCTTTGGATGACGAGGGTTTGGATGACGAGTAGCTAGATAAAGTAGGTGAGCCAAAGATCGGAAAGGAGGGGGGAGAAGGGCCGACTGACCCTGTCAGAGGTGACCCGTCACACGGGGGCATGGGGTGCTTATAAAAAATAAGAAATTGGGGGGTAGATCAACATTAATATGGCAGATAGATTGTGGCTTCTATCAATGTAATTGTCTGCATCATGGGGTGTTGATGTGATTGGTGTTATATTGACAGACAGCGGGTTGCTGGGTCCAGGTGCCAGCGAGCGCCCAGTGAGTCAGCGTGAGGGCCAAGCAGCCCACTCCTACCCCCGAGTACCGACTAACATACCCAGCCGACACAGCTTTATTTTTAGGTCCCTGCATGCGTTGCTGCTAAAAATAAACCTCTGTCATTTCCCCTCTCAATCCACCCCCACCCCACCCAGTGTCTTGTGTCATCTCCCTCTCCCTCTCCCTTCCCTCTTTATCTCTTCTTCTCTCTCTCTATACCTCTCCCTCTCTAACTCCATGTCTATATCGCTTTAATTTCTTCCCTCTCTGTCTCCTCCACTCTCCTCATCCCTCTCTACAGTATATCATCTAGCAGTGTTGTAGCCCCCTATATCTCACTGTACTCTACATTACATCTCTACATGGAGGTCCTTTCTCTCTCTCTCTCTCTCTCTCTCTCTCTCTCTATCTCTCTCTGGTTTCCACTCACCTATGGAGTCTGAAGTGACACTATGTCAAAGGTGTATGGGGAGAGAGAAGTGTACAGTAATTAGTGCATACTGTGGAGCCCTTGACATCTACCAAATTAGGTAACTCATTAAGCTGAGAGCATCAGCTGTTCTGGACGGCGGTGTTATCACGCTCTCCATAGCCGATGTGAGTAAAACCTTTAAACAGGTCAACATTCACAAGGCCACAGGGCCAGAGGGATTACCAGGACATGTACTTCGAGCATGCGCTGACCAACTTGCAAGTGTCTTCACTGACATTTTCAACCTGTCCCTGACTGAGTCTGTAATACCAACATGTTTCAAGCAGACCACCATAGTCCCTGTGCCCAAGAATACTAAGGTAACCTGCCTAAATGACTACAGACCTGTAGCACTCACGTCTGTAGCCATGAAGTGTTTTGAAAGGCTGGTCATGGCTCACATCAACACCATTATCCCAGAAACCCTAGACCCACTCCAATTTGCATACCGCCCCAACAGTTCCACAGATGATGCAATCTCTACTGCACTCCACACTGCCCTTTCCCACCTGGACAAAAGGAACACCTACGTGAGAATGCTATTCATTGACTACAGCTCAGTGTTCAACACCATAGTGCCCTCCAAGCTCATCACTAAGCTAAGGACCTGGGACTAAACACCTCCCTCTGCAACTGGATCCTGGAATTCCTGACGGGCCGCCCCCAGGTGGTAAGGGTAGTTAACAACACATCTGCCACGCTGATCCTCAACACGGGGGCCCCTCAGGGGTGCGTGCTCAGTCCCCTCCTGTACTCCCTGTTCACCCATGACTGCATGGCCAGGCACGACTCCAACACCATCATTAAGTTTGCCGACGACAAAACAGTGGTAGGCCTGATCACCGACAATGATGAGACAGCCTATAGGGAGGAGGTCAGAGACCTGGCCGTGTGGTGCCATGATAACAACCTCTCCCTCAACATGATCAAGACAAAGGAGATGATTGTGGACTACAGGAAAAAGAAGAGGACCAAGCATGCCCCCATTCTCATCGACAGGGCTGTAGTGGAGCAGGTTGAGAGCTTCAAGTTCCTTGGTGTCCACATCACCAACAAACTATCATGGTCCAAACACACCAAGACAGCCGTGAAGAGCGCACGACAAAGCCTATTCCCCCTCAGGAGACTGAAAAGATTTGGCATGGGTCCTCAGATCCTCAAAAAGTTATACAGCTGCACCATCGAGAGCATCCTGACAGGTTGCATCACTGCCTGGTATGACAACTGCTCGGCCTCCGACCGCAAGGCACTAGAGAGGGTAGTGCATACGGCCCAGTACATCACTGGGGCCAAGCTTCCTGCCATCCAGGACCTCTATACCTGGCGGTGTCAGAGGAAGGCCCTAAAAATTGTCAAAAACTCCAGCCACCCTAGTCATAAACCGTTCTCTCTGCTACTTTCATGGCAAAGTGTACCAGATCGCCAAGTCTAGGTCCAAAAGGCTTCTTAACAGCTTCTACCCCCAAGCCATAAGACTCCTGAACAGGTAATGAAATGGCTACCAGGACTTTACGCTGCTGCTACTCTCTGTTTACTATCTATGCATAGTCACTTTAACTATACCTACATGTACATATTACCGCAATTACCTCGACTGACCGGTGCCCCCGCACATTGACTCTATACCGGTACCCCCTGTACATAGCCTCGCTACTGTTATTTTTACTGTTATTTTACTATGTTCATTTTTTACTTATCTATTGTTTACTTAATACTAATTTCTCTTAAAACTGCATTGTTGGTTAGGTCTTATAAGTAAGCATTTCACTGTATTTGGCGCATGTGACAAATAAAATTTTATTTGAGTCTGTTGAGAGAAAGGTACCCAAGTCATTCTCCTGATTCGCACAAATGACGGCTGATGGTGGACATTTATGGATGCGGGGGGGGATTTTTTGTCCAAAACTTTACATTTTGCTCTCTGAAACAACCTTCCAGGGCCCATCTGAATTATTTAGTTCAATATCTTCCATGATTACAACTCCCAGGTGCCAGTGACTGGGACAGACCTTTCTACTTCTCCCTGCTGTTTTGCAATGAGATTAGTGTAAATCCAAAATGCACACAAACTGAAATATACACTCACACTCAGACACACACGCGCGCGCGGATACACAATAACAAAGTGAAATCCTTCAGACCCATTGTTTGCATTCACACAGAGATACAAGCATTCACACATGCTCAGACAGAACAAGACACACATCAATTAAACAAAGTTAAATAAGATTACAACCTCTAGAACGTAATGCAATAGAATCTTACAATCGTATACATTTTCTACATTATAGTAATTGCTTCCGCCACATGTGGTGATTCTACACTACTCGATGCAACACAACTGTGTGGGGGGTGGCCAGCATCTCAGTGTTTTCTGAATCACTCATCACTCATTCTGTGAGTCATCCTTCACTAGATTATCCTCCCTGTAACTGACTGCCTAATAACGAAATATGGTGGCTCAATATTAAAGATGTCTTGCATGTCTAGAGCTGATAATGTGTCATAAATAAATAGGTAATTTATTGGTCTAGAATTAAACAGCTTGGGTTTGCCAGTGCACACACATGCACACACTCACACACACACTTCCCATAAGCCTGGCGATAGCTATGTTTCACACAGAGTTTGAATTACCATTTTATTTAAATGGCAAGTTGCTTACTGATAACCCACTTTTCGCACACCATAGAAAGCAGACATGGATGAGTGAATAATTCAGCACTGTGTAATACAGACTTGGCAAGACAGAATTTGAGGTTGAAAAAGGGCAAATGAATAAAGGTTAGAGATGTCTTTTGAAGAGATCTACACTGCCTTCAGAAAGTATTCATACCCCTTGACTTATTTATTCCACATTTTGTTGTGTTACAGTAGGGATGGATAACTGGCGGCCCACCCCCCTTTTGTAGGCTCGCAGACTATTTTTTTTAAAGTGCTACGCAGACCCACGAGCCACTGCGGCCCCTCATGATGAGATCCATGTTTTTGTGGACCCCACCCCCATCAAAGTTCCCCATCCCTGTGTTACAGCCTGAATTCAAAATGGATTAAATATATTTTTTCTCACCCATCTACACACAGTGTCCCCATTTTTGCAAATGTATTGACAATTAAATACAGAAATATCTACATTTACATTCACACCCCTGAGTCAATACATGTTAGAATCATATTTGGCAGCGATTACAGCTGGGAGTCTTTCTGGGTACGTCTGTAAGAACTTTGCACATCTTTACAATATTTGCACATTATTCTTTGTAAAATTCTTCAGGCTCTGTCAAGTTGCTAGACAGCCATTTTCAAGTCATAGATTTTCAAGCTGATTTAGGTCAAAACTGTAACTAAGTGTCACGATCGTTCAAGGAAGTGACGGACCAAGGCGCAGCGTGATATGCGTACATATTTATTTAAGTACACCACACGAACAAACACAACAAACAAACGATACGTGAAGTCCTAGGTTACAAACACAAACCTTCCGGAACAAGATCCCACAATAAACAGTGCCAAACAGGCTGCCTAAGTATGGTCCCCAATCAGAGACAACGAGAATCAGCTGCCTCTGATTGGGAACCACCCTGGCCAACATAGATCTACACGATCTAGATCATGAACATAGAAAATACAACATAGACACTACACACCCTGGCTCAACATTTAAGAGTCCCCAGAGCCAGGGCGTGACAGTACCCCAAAGGTGCGGACTGCGACCTGCGCCAACCAAACACAAGAGGGATCCGGCTCCGGGCGTGACCACCACTCTCTCTCTACCCCCCCCGTAGCGCCCCTGGTCTGGTCCCGCTGGCCGGAGCTGGACTGGACATCGGTGGAGCGGATTGCTCTGGCTCCGGTGTGGAGCAGCTGACCGGTGCCGGACCAGGCACCGGTGGAACAGGCACGGACCGTGCCGGACTGACGACGCGCACCACTGGCTTGGTGCGGGGAGCAGGAACGGGCCGGACCGGGCTGACGACGCGCACCACTGGCTTGGTGCGGGGAGCAGGAACGGGCCGGGCCGGACTGGGAACACGCACCACTGGCTTAGTGCGAGGAGCAGGAACGGGTCGGGCCGTACTGGGAACACGCACAACTAACTTAGTGCGGGGAGCAGGAACGGGCCGGACCGTACTGGGAACACACACCACTGGCCTTGTGCGGGAAGCAGGAATGGGTCGGGCCGTACTGGGAACACGCACCACTGGCTTAGTGCGGGGATCAGGAACGGGCCGGACCGGACTGGTGACACACACCACTTGCTTGGTGCGAGGAGCGGGACTGGGTTTCCTTATAAACCTCCGCTCCCTCTGCTGTCTAACCAGTTCCTCTCGCCGTGCCTCTACACTCTCCTTCTCCCTTAACACCTCCTGTAGCTCCTCCCTCTGACCAATTAACTCCTGCTCCCTCATGAACAATAGCCCCCGTAACCTGGTGGCCTTCTCTCCTATTCTGCAGATTCGCCCTGTAGCTGCCTCCTGCTGCCCCGTCGTCCACGCCGTGTGCCCTCCCCCAACATTTTCTTGGGGTTGCCTCTCGCGTGTCCGTCGTCGGCACGGTTGGCGCCGTTTCTCCTCTCCTACCTGGGCCTCCTCATTCATCGCCCTCCGGTAACGGACGGCCTCCTCCTCCGTGATTCTCACCCAACCGAGGAGGACATCTACCAACGTTACCTCCTGTTTAGTTCCCGGCGTTAGCTCCTGAACACGCTGCTTGGTCCTATTTTGGTGGGATCTTCTGTCACGATCGTTCAACGAAGTGACGGACCAAGGCGCAGCTTGATATGCGTACATATTTATTTAAGTACACCACACGAACAAACACAACAAACAAACGATACGTGAAGTCCTAGGTTACAAACACAAACCTTCCGGAACAAGATCCCACAATAAACAGTGCCAAACAGGCTGCCTAAGTATGGTCCCCAATCAGAGACAACGAGAATCAGCTGCCTCTGATTGGGAACCACCCTGGCCAACATAGATCTACACAATCTAGATCATGAACATAGAAAATACAACATAGACACTACACACCCTGGCTCAACATTTAAGAGTCCCCAGAGCCAGGGCGTGACACTAAGCCACTCAGAAACATTCACTGTCGTCTTGGTAAGCAACTCTAGTGTATTTTTAGCCTTGAATTCATCTCCCAGTGTCTGGTGGAAAGTAGACTGAACCAGGTTTTCCATTTTGCCCCTAACAGAACACTTCGTATTCAGGACAAAAAGTGAATTGCTTTACCACATTTTTTTTCAGTATTACATTAGTGCCTTGTTGCAAACAGGACGCATGTTTTGGAATATTTTTATTCTATACAGGCTTCCTTCTTTTCACTCTGTCAATTAGGTTCGTTTTGTGGAGTAATTACAACGTTGTTAATCCATCTTCAGTTTTCTCCCATCACAGCCATTAAACTCTGTAACTGTTTTAAAGTTACCATTGGCCTCATGGTGAAATCCCTGAGTGGTTTCCTTCCTCTCCGTCAACTGAGTTAGGAAGTACGCCTTTATCTTTGTAGTGACTGGGTGTATTGATACACCATCCAAAGTGTAATTAATAACTTCCCCCTACTAAAAGGGATATTCAGTGTCTGCTTTCTGAAAGCACTTTAGCTCTTCGGAAGATCATGCCAAGCTAAATGCCACATTGATTTCTCCCACATAAAATACAAGGATGACTAATATACCCCACTTCGAGAGAGTGGAAAGTGGAGACCTCGAGGGGCTGTGGTGAGATGTGAAGTTTGACCGAAAGTCACTTCACATCATTGGTATTGAGCATGGAAGCTCTAGCCATAACATACACTACATGACCAGAAGTATGTGGACACCTGCTCGTCGAACATCTCATAACAAAATCATGGGCCTTATTTTTGGAGTTGGTCCCCCCTTTGCTGCTATAACAGCCTCCACTCTTTCGGGAAGGCTTTCCACTAGATATTGGAACATTGCTGCGGGGACTTACTTCCATTAAGCCACAAGAACATTAGTGAGGTCGGGCATTGATGTTGGGCGATTAGGCCTGGCTCGCAGTCGGCATTTCAATTAATCCCAAAGGTGTTTGATGGGGTTGAGGTCAGGGCTCTGTGGAGGCCAGTCAAGTTCTTCTACACTGATCTTGACAAACCATTTCTGTACTTTTTCTAACCTCTGGATTACAACCAAATTAGGATAAGTGAACAATGTATTACGCATTGGATTACAAAAAAATACAACTTTTACATTACTGTGTAGTTTACCAATAATATGGTCTGACGGTGAAGTGGACATACTCACTACAATAAATATGAATAGGAAGTTGGCAATAATAGATACGATCTTGCTACTGTGGAAAGGAAAATACCTGTATATTTGTATAAAATTACAGTTGAAGTTGGAAGTTGGAAGTTGGAAGTTTACATACACCTTAACCAAATACATTTAAACTCAGTTTTTCACAATTCCTGACATTTAATCCTAGTAAAAATTCCCTGTCTTAGGTCAGTTAGGATCGCCACTTTATTTTAAGAATGTGAAATGTCAGAATAATAGTAGAGAGAATTATTTATTTCAGCTTTTATTTCTTTCATCACATTCCCAGTGGGTCAGAAGTTTACTTACACTCAATTGAAGTTTACTTACAATCAATTAGTATTTGGTAGCATTGCCTTTAAATTGTTTAACTTGGGTCAAACGTTTCTGGTAGCCTTCCACAAGCTTCCCACAATAAGTTGGGTGAATTTTGGCCCATTCCTCCTGACAGAGCTGGTGTAAATGAGTCAGGTTTGTAGGCTCCTTGCTTGCACACACTTTTTCAATTCTGCCCACAAATGTTCTATAGGATTGAGGTCAGGGCTTTGGCCACTCCAATACCTTGACTTTGTTGTCCTTAAGCCATTTTGCCACAACTTTGGAAGTATGCTTGGGGTCATTGTCCATTTGGAAGACCCATTTGCGACCAAGCTTTAACTTCCTGACTGATGTCTTGAGATGTTGCTTCAATATATCTACATTATTTTCCTTCCTCGTGATGCCATCTACTTTGTGAAGTGCACCAGTCCCTCCTGCAGCAAAGCACCCTCACAGCATGATGCTGCCACCCCGTGCTTCACGGTTGGGATGGTGTTCTTCGGCTTGCAAGCTGCCCCCTTTTTCCTCCAAACATAACGATGGTCATTATGGCCAAACAGTTCTATTTTTGTTTCATCAGACCAGAGGACATTTCTCAAAAAAGTACGATCTTTGTCCCCATGTGCAGTTGCAAACCGTAGTCTGGCTTTTGTATGGCGGTTTTGGAGCAGTGGCTTCTTCCTTGCTGAGTGGCCTTTCAGTTTATGTCGATATAGGACTCGTTTTACTGTGGATATACAGTGGGGAAAAAAAGTATTTAGTCAGTCACCAATTGTGCAAGTTCTCCCACTTAAAAAGATGAGAGAGGCCTGTAATTTTCATCATAGGTACACGTCAACTATGACAGACAAAATGAGATTTTTTTTCTCCAGAAAATCGCATTGTAGGATTTTTAATGAATTTATTTGCAAATTATGGTGGAAAATAAGTATTTGGTCAATAACAAAAGTTTCTCAATACTTTGTTATATACCCTTTGTTGGCAATCACACAGGTCAAACGTTTTCTGTAAGTCTTCACAAGGTTTTCACACACTGTTGCTGGTATTTTGGCCCATTCCTCCATGCAGATCTCCTCTAGAGCAGTGATGTTTTGGGGCTGTCGCTGGGCAACACAGACTTTCAACTCCCTCCAAAGATTTTCTATGGGGTTAAGATCTGGAGACTGGCTAGGCCACTCCAGGACCTTGAAATGCTTCTTACGAAGCCACTCCTTCGTTGCCCGGGCGGTGTGTTTGGGATCATTGTCATGCTGAAAGACCCAGCCACGTTTCTTCTTCAATGCCCTTGCTGGTGGAAGAAGGTTTTCACTCAAAATCTCACGATACATTCATTCTTTCCTTTACACGGATCAGTCGTCCTGGTCCCTTTGCAGAAAAACTGCCCCAAAGCATGATGTTTCCACCCCCATGCTTCACAGTAGGTATGGTGTTCTTTGGATGCAACTCAGCATTCTTTGTCCTCCAAACAGAAATTATTAAATATTAAAGCATTAGACCTCTTCCTAAAGGCTTCAGTCATATAAAAGTTATACTTACATCCTAACTGGTTCTCTAGCAGATCAGTGAGAATGTCTCACCCTATGTTCAAGAATAGCCTTTTCCCCTTTATTCAGATTACAACCTCTCACTTTCAGTTATTTGAAAATGAAATAATCTCCAAAATATTGCTCTTTTTAAAACAAGCCATAGAAAGTTGGTTGCAATTTCAGTTTAATCCGCCAGAAAAGACTGAACAAATATTACAATAAAAATGGTGGTTAAACTCAAATATACTAATTGATTAAAAATATATATATATTTCTGGATTTAAAAAAAAAGTATAATCTTTGTAAATGATATCATAAATAGGGCTGGTGGAGTTATGTCACACATGCAGCTAACAAAAAATATATGGAAAAGTCTGCTCTACACAAAATTACAACCAACTAATTGCAGCATTACCTCAAAAATGGAAGAGGCAAGTGGAAGGGGGAGAAAAAAAAAGAATTTGTCTGTCGGCCCTGCATTAAAGACCAAAATTGGCTAAAGAAAATTGTGATAAATAAAAAAGTATACCAGTTTCATTTAAGGACCAAAAAAATGACAGCTGTGCCATATAGTTTGCAAAAGAGTTGGGAAGAGATTTTCGAGGTACCGATTCCATGGCACATGGTTTATGAACTGATACACAAAACAACGCTGGATTCAAAACATTGAGTTTTTCAATTTAAATTATTATACAAAATTCAACATGTGGAAAAAGGAAAGAGGCCTGAATACTTTCCTAATGCAGGGGGTTACAACCATCCCAGCTCTGCAGATTTTGCTGCAAAGAGACAGAATTATTTGATCATTTGTTTTGGTACTGTCCATATGTAACTTGCTTTTGGTCGCAGGTTCAGGAATGGCTTAAGAATTGTAACATTTACCTGGAGCTAACTCTGCAAATAGCACTGCTGGGTGATTTAAAAATTCATAGTCAATCGATCAATAATATAATAATACTCTTAGCAAAAATGTTTATCTTTAATTTACAATTTGTAGAATCTATGAGAATAGAAAGGTTCAGAACTTTTGTGAAACATCACAGCACAGTAGAAAAATATATGACAAATAAAAATAAAAACTGGATGGTGTTAAGAGATGGTCCCGTGTGGCTCAGTTGGTGGAGCATGGCACTTGCAATGCCAGGGTTATGGGTTCGAGTCCCATGGGGGACCATTACGAACAAATATGAAAATGTATGTAGTCGCTCTGGATAAGAGCATCTGCTAAATTACTAAAATGTAAGAAAGGGAAGGGGTTGAGTGGAGCTGAAGGATGGGACTGAAAACAAACAAAAGATAACTATTGTAAAATATACTGTGTCCGTAAAATGTATATTATATGAATAAGCTGGAAGTAGAAGCCTAAGTTTTGTTGTCCATTAGTTTACTCCAATTAGGGGAGGGGTGGTAGGGGTGGGGGGAAATAATAAAGGATAAAAAACAAATATATATACAGTGGGGAAAAAAAGTATTTAGTCAGCCACCAATTGTGCAAGTTCTCCCACTTAAAAAGATGAGAGAGGCCTGTAATTTTCATCATAGGTACACGTCAACTATGACAGACAAAATGAGGGAAAAAAATCCAGAAAATCACATTGTAGGATTTTTAATGAATTTATTTGCAAATTATGGTGGAAAATAAGTATTTGGTCAATAACAAAGTTTCTCAATACTTTGTTATATACCCTTTGTTGGCAATGACACAGGTCAAACGTTTTCTGTCAGTCTTCACAAGGTTTTCACACACTGTTGCTGGTATTTTGGCCCATTCCTCCATGCAGATCTCCTCTAGAGCAGAGATGTTTTGGGGCTGTCGCTGGGCAACACAGACTTTCAACTCCCTCCAAAGATGTTCTATGGGGTTGAGATCTGGAGACTGGCTAGGCCACTCTGGGACCTTGAAATGCTTCTTACGAAGCCACTCCTTCGTTGCCCGGGCGGTGTGTTTGGGATCATTGTCATGCTGAAAGACCCAGCCACGTTTCATCTTCAATGCCCTTGCTGAATGAAGGAGGTTTTCACTCAAAATCTCACGATGCATGGCCCCATTCATTCTTTCCTTTACACGGATCAGTCGTCCTGGTCCCTTTGCAGAAAAACAGCCCCAAGGCATGATGTTTCCACCCCCATGCTTCACAGTAGGTATGGTGTTCTTTGGATGCAACTCAGCATTCTTTGTCCTCCAAACATGACGAGTTGAGTTTTTACCAAAAAGTTATATTTTGGTTTCATCTGACATTCTCCCAATCCTCTTCTGGATCATCATAATGCACTCTAGCAAACTTCAGATGGGCCTGGACATGTACTGGCTTAAGCAGGGGGACACGTCTTGCACTGCAGGATTTGAGGCCCTGGCGGCATAGTGTGTTACTGATGGTAGGCTTTGTTACTTTGGTCCCAGCTCTCTGCAGGTCATTCACTAGGTCCCCCCGTGTGGTTCTTGGATTTTTGCTCACCGTTCTTGTGATCATTTTGACCCCACGGGGTGAGATCTTGCGTGGAGCCCCAGATCGAGGGAGATTATCAGTGGTCTTGTATGTCTTCCATTTCCTAATAATTGCTCCCACAGTTGATTTCTTCAAACCAAGCTGCTTACCTATTGCAGGTTCAGTCTTCCCAGCCTGGTGCAGGTCTACAATTTTGTTTCTGGTGTCCTTTGACAGCTCTTTGGTCTTGGCCATAGTGGAGTTTGGAGTGTGACTGTTTGAGGTTGTGGACAGGTGTCTTTTATACTGATAACAAGTTCAAACAGGTGCCATTAATACAGGTAACGAGTGGAGGACAGAGGAGCCTCTTAAAGAAGAAGTTACAGGTCTGTGAGAGCCAGAAATCTTGCTTGTTTGTAGGTGACCAAATACTTATTTTCCACCATAATTTGCAAATAAATTCATTAAAAATCCTACAATGTGATTTTATGGATTTCTTTTTCTCAATTTGTCTGTCATAGTTGACGTGTACCTATGATGAAAATTACAGGCCTCTCTCATCTTTTTAAGTGGGAGAACTTGCACAATTGGTGGCTGACTAAATACTTTTTTTCCCCCACTGTATATACATACAGTACCAGTCAAAAGTTTGGACACACCTGCTCATTCAAGGGTTTGTTCTTATTTTTTATTATTTTCTACATTGTAGAATAATAGTGAAGACATCAAAACTATGAAATAACACATATGGAATCATGTAGTAACCAAAAAAAGTGTTAAACAAATGAAAATGTATCTTATATTTTAGATTCTTCAAATAGCCACCCTTTGCCTTGATGACAGCTTTGCACACTCTTGGCATTCTCTCAACCAGCTTCATGAGGTAGTCACCTGGAATCCATTTCAATTAACAGGTGTGCCTTCTTAAAAGTTAATTTGTGGAATTTCTTTCCTTCTTAATGTGTTTGAGCCAATCAGTTGTGTTGTCACAAGGTAGGGGTGGTATACAGAAGATTGCCCTATTTGGTAAAAGACCAAGTCCATAACATGGTAAGAACAGCTCAAATAAGCAAAGAGAAACGACAATCCATCCTTACTTTAAGACATGAAGGTCAGTCAATCCGGAACATTTCAAGAACTTTGAAAGTTTCTTCAAGTGCAGTCGCAAAAACCATCAAGCTCTATGATGTAACTGGCTCTCATGAGGACCACCACAGTAAAGAAAGACCCAAAGTTACCTCTTCTGCAGAGTATAAGTTCATTAGAGTTAACTGCACCTCGGATTGCAGCCCAAATAAATGCTTCACAGAGTTCAAGTAACAGACATCTCAACATCAACTGTTCAGAGGAGACTGCGTGAATCAGGCCTTCATGGTTGAATTGCTGCAAAGAAACCACTACTAAAGGACACCAATAAGAAGAAGAGACTTGCTTGGGCCAAGAAACACAAGCAATGGACATTAGACCGGTGGATATCTGTCCTTTAGTCCAAATTTGAGATTTTTGGTTCCAACCGCCGTGTCTTTGTGAGACGCAGAGTAGGTGAACGTATGATCTCTGCATGTGTGGTTCCCACCGTGAAGCATGGAGGAGGAGGTGTGATGGTGTGGGGGTGCTTTGCTGGTGACATTGTCAGTGATTTATTTAGAATTCAAGGCACACTTAACCAGCATGTCTACCACAGCATTCTGCAGCGATACGCCATCCCATCTGGTTTGCGCTTAGTGAGACTATAATTCGTTTTTCAACAGGACAATGACCCAACACACCTCCAGGCTGTGTAAGAGCTATTTGACCAATAAATAGAGTGATGGAGTGCTGCATCAGATGACCTGGCATCCACAATCACCCGACCTCAACCCAATTGAGATGGTTTGGGATGAGTTGGACCGCAGAGTGAAGGAAAAGCAGCCAACAAGTGCTCAGCATATGTGGGAACTCCTTCTAGACTGTTGGGAAATCATTCCTCATGAAGCTGGTTGAGAGAATGCCAAGAGTGTGCAAAGCTGTCATCAAGGCAAAGGGTGGCTACTTTGAAGAATCAAAATATTTCTGTATGGACCTCGCTTTGTGCACGGGGGCATGAAACAGGAAAGGGCCTTTCCCAAACTGTTGCCACAAAGTTGGATGTCGTCTAGAATGTCATTGTATGCTGTAGTGTTAAGATTTCCCACTGGAACTAAGGGGCCTAGCCTGAACCATGAAAAACAGCCCCTGACCATTATTCCTCTTCCAGCAAACTTTACAGTTGGCACTATGCATTGGGAAAGGCAGCGTTCTCCTGGCATCCGCCAAACCCAGATTCGTCTGTCGGACTGCCAGATGGTGAACACGTTTCAACTGCTCCAGAGTCCAATGGCGGCGAGCTTTCCACCACTCCAGCCGATGCTTGGCATTGCGCATGGTGATCTTAGGCTTGTGTGCGGCTGCTCGGCCACGGAAACCCATTTCATGAAGCTCCCGACGAACAGTTCTTGTGCGGAGGTTGCTTCCAGAGGCAGTTTGGAACTCGGTAGTGAGTGTTGCAACCGAGGATAGACTATTTTTTTTACACGCTGCGGTCCCATTCTATGAGTTTGTGTGGCGTACCACTTTGTGGCTGAGCCGTTGTTGCTCCTAGACATTTCCACTTCACAATAATAGCACTTACAGTTGACCAGGGCAGCTCTGGCAGGGCAGAAATTTGGCGAACTGACTTGTTGGAAAGGTGGCAACCTATGACTGTGATACGTTGGAAGTCACTGAGCTCTTCAGCCATTCTACTGCCAATGTTTGTCTATGGAGATTGCATGGCTCTGTGCTAGATTTTATACATCTGTCAGCAGCGGGTCACACCTCCCGAGTGGCGCAGTGGTCTAAGGCACTGCATCGCAGTGCTAGCTGTGCCACTAGAGATCCTGGTTAGAATCCAGGCTCTGTCGTAGCCGGCCGCAACCGGGAGACCCATGGGGCGGCTCACAATTAGCCCAGCGTCGTCCAGGGTAGGGGAGGGAATGGCTGGCAGGGATGTAGCTCAGTTGGTAGAGCATGGAGTTTGCAATGCCAGGGTTGTGGGTTCGATTCCCACGGGGGGCCAGTATGAGAAGAAAAAAAAAATATGTATACACTCACTAACTGTAAGTCGCTCTGGATAAGAGCGTCTGCTAAATTACTAAAATGTAAAAAATGGGTGTGGCTGAAATAGCAGAATCCACTAATTTGAAGGGGTGTCCACATACTTTTGTATATATAGTGTATATTTTGTATCTAACCTAACAATTTTGCATTGTTGTAGACAGTGAAGGTAAACATTCCCTTGAACTTCTCTCTGATATCAACAAGCTCTCGCTCCACCATTTTCGTACCTTCTCCCATTAGTCTAGGTCATTTCATTTGTTTACCATGGCCATAATGTATACTGCTGAGGTTTATAATATAGCCCCAACCCACACACACGCACCACTCTGCTCAGCAGTCACAGATAGCTCAGTTCCCTCTTCTTGTTTCAGTAATGGGCCCTCAGGCCATTACCCCATTCCTCTGAGCTGGAGTCCTGCTGCCACCTCACATATCACTGATGTGACGGAACAGGGCTTGGATGTGAGGGCAAGTCATGCTTCCCCCCACCACCACCACGTTAGGGTGCCAAGAATGAAAAGGGCAGGGCCCTACGACAGGGTTCTCCCCAAACAACAGAGAGGAGTGGTGGGGCGCCGCCCCCTCGTTTTGATTGTACAGTGCCATCAGGACCAACTCGAGGAGGATTTTGACAAGATAAGATATTGTTCATTAAGTTTTCACTTCCTCTTTACTTTTCTGACATGCGTCAAGTCTAGACTGATTTTGCCCAGGTGCGCCTCGTTATTGGGGGGTGGGGTATGCCATATAAAATGCTGGTGTTTCCTTGTGCCAAGCAGTTTCCTTTTACTAATGAAGGTTGGGATGCCTCGGGAAGACGGCAGTGGTGAATGTGCCTCAGATCAAATTCCAGTGGTGGCAGCCTGGTTGCCTAATAATCTGTAATTATGCTCCATCTGTTACGGGGTCTGAGCTGTCGAAGCCTCCCACAATTATCTCTGACAAATCATTGGCGACTTCATTACCCGCCATATTAAACTTAAAGAGTCCTCCAGCGATCATACATTGTTTACCGGGGGCAGGGGTATTGACAAAGGCTAATCTGAAGATGGTGCTGGCTGAAGCTAAAACTGGCCAGCGTTTGTATTTATTAAGGATCCCCATTTGCTGCTGCCAAGGCAGCAGCTACTCTTCCTGGGGTCCTGCAACATTAAGGCAGTTATATACAATTTAAAATATTACATGACATTATATTTCATAACACTTTACCCAATACATTTAGTGTGTTCCCTCAGGCCACTACTCCACTATCACATATTTACAATACAACATCCATGTGTACGTCTGTGTAGAGTGAGTGTCTATATGTATGTGTGTATGTACCTGTGTGTGTGTCTCTTCACAGTTTTACCTGTTTTTAAAAATCTGATTCTACTGCTTGCATCAGTTACCTGATGTGGAATAGAGTTCCATGTAGTCACGGCTCTATGTAGTACTGTGCGCCTCCCATAGTCCGTTCTGGACTTGGGGGCTGTGAAGAGACCTCTGATGGCATGTCTTGTGGGGTATGCATGGGTGTCCGAGCTGTTTGCCAGTATTCCAAACAGACAGCTCTGTACATTCAGCTCGTCGACAACTCTCACAAAAACAAGCAGTGATGAAGTCAATCTCTCTTCCACTCTGAGACAGGAGAGACTGACATGCATGTCATCAATGTTAGCTCTCCGTGTACTTTTAAGGGCCAGCCGTGCTGCCCTGTTCTGAGCCAACTGCAATTTTCCCAAGTCCCTCTTTGTGGCACCTGACCACACTACTGAACAGTAGTCTAGGTGCAACAAAACTAGGGCCTGTAGGACCTGCCTTGTTGATAGTGTTGTTAAGAAGGCAGAGCAGTGCTTAATTATGGACATACTTCTCCCCATCTTAGCTACTGCTGTATCAATATGCTTTGACCATGACAGTCTACAATCCAGGGTTACTCCAAGCAGTTTAGTCACCTCAACTTGCTCAATTTCCACATTATTCATTCAAAATATGGCACATACAGTGGGGGAAAAAAGTATTTAGTCAGCCACCAATTGTGCAAGTTCCCCCACTTAAAAAGATGAGAGAGGCCTGTCATTTTCATCATAGGTACACGTCAACTATGACAGACAAAATGAGGAAAAAAAATCCAGAAAATCACATTGTAGGATTTTTTATGAATTTATTTGCAAATTATGGTGGAAAATAAGTATTTGGTCACCTACAAACAAGCAAGATTTCTGGCTCTCACAGACCTGTAACTTCTTCTTTAAGAGGCTCCTCTGTCCTCCACTCGTTACCTGTATTAATGGCACCTGTTTGAACTTGTTATCAGTATAAAAGACACCTGTCCACAACCTCAAACAGTCACACTCCAAACTCCACTATGGCCAAGACCAAAGAGCTGTCAAAGGACACCAGAAACAGAATTGTAGACCTGCACCAGGCTGGAAAGACTGAATCTGCAATAGGTAAGCAGCTTGGTTTGAAGAAATCAACTGTGGGAGCAATAATTAGGAAATGGAAGACATACAAGACCACTGATAATCTCCCTCGATCTGGGGCTCCACGCAAGATCTCACCCCGTGGGGTCAAAATTATCACAAGAACGGTGAGCAAAAATCCCAGAACCACACGGGGGAATCTAGTGAATGACCTGCAGAGAGCTGGGACCAAAGTAACAAAGCCTACCATCAGTAACACACTACGCTGCCAGGGACTTAAATCCTGCAGTGCCAGACGTGTCCCCTTGCTTAAGCCAGTACATGTCCAGGCCCGTCTGAAGTTTGCTAGAGTGCATTTGGATGATCCAGAAGAGGATTGGGAGAATGTCATATGGTCAGATGAAACCAAAATATAACTTTTGGGTAAAAACTCAACTCGTCGTGTTTGGAGGACAAAGAATGCTGAGTTGCATCCAAAGAACACCATACCTACTGTGAAGCATGGGGGTGGAAACATCATGCTTTGGGGCTGTTTTTCTGCAAAGGGACCAGGACGACTGATCCGTGTAAAGGAAAGAATGAATGGGGCCATGTATCGTGAGATTTTGAGTGAAAACCTCCTTCCATCAGCAAGGGCATTGAAGATGAAACGTGGCTGGGTCTTTCAGCATGACAATGATCCCAAACACACCGCCCGGGCAACGAAGGAGTGGCTTCGTAAGAAGCATTTCAAGGTCCTGGAGTGGCCTAGCCAGTCTCCAGATCTCAACCCCATAGAAAATCTTTGGAGGGAGTTGAAAGTCTGTGTTGCCCAGCGACAGCCCCAAAACATCACTGCTCTAGAGGAGATCTGCATGGAGGAATGGGCCAAAATACCAGCAACAGTGTGTGAAAACCTTGTGAAGACTTACAGAAAATGTTTGACCTGTGTCATTGCCAACAAAGGGTATATAACAAAGTATTGAGAAACTTTTGTTATTGACCAAATACTTATTTTCCACCATAATTTGCAAATAAATTCATTAAAAATCCTACAATGTGATTTTCTGGATTTTTTTTCCTCATTTTGTCTGTCATAGTTGACATGTACCTATGATGAAAATTACAGGCCTCTCTCATCTTTTTAAGTGGGAGAACTTGCACAATTGGTGGCTGACTAAATACTTTTTTTCCCCACTGTAGGAGTGGCAATATCGTCCGCTATTATCCTAAGCAATTTTCCATCCAAGTTGTCAGACCCCGGTGGCTTGTCATTGTTA
The DNA here is from genome assembly GCF_020615455.1 of Coregonus clupeaformis. Lineage (NCBI taxonomy): Eukaryota > Metazoa > Chordata > Actinopteri > Salmoniformes > Salmonidae > Coregonus > Coregonus clupeaformis. The sequence goes on from NC_059201.1 coordinate 53,287,270, forward strand.
ATAGACAACAATAATTTGTTCACCTCTTCCACACTCACTTTACGGAATTCAAAATTACAATGCTTGTCTTTCATAATTTGGTCAGATATACTTGGATGTGTAGTGTCAGCAATTGTTGCTGGCATGTCATGTTGCTGGCATGTCATTGTTGCTGGCAAAATTATTAAAGTAGTTGGCAATATCAGTTGGTTGTGATGAATGAGCCATCTGTTTCAATGAATGATGGAGCTGAGTTTGCCTTTTTTCCCAAAATTTCACTTAAGGTGAAAAGCTTTTTACTATCATTCTTTATGTAATTGATCCTTGTTTCATAGTATTGTTTCTTCTTCTTTTTATTCAGTTTAGTCACATTATTTCTCAATTTGCAATACGTTTGCCAATCGGTTGTGCAGCCAGACTTATTTGACATTCCTTTTGCCTCATCCCTCTCAACCATACAATTTTTCAATTCCTCATCAATCCATGGGGATTTAACAGTTTTTACAGTGTTGAGAGTATAGAGAGATTGTTATCCACGTCGGCACCAACAATGTTAGGATAAAACAGTCAGAGGTCACCAAGCGCAACATAGCTTCAGCGTGTAACTTAGCTAGAAAGATGTGTCAGCATTGAGTAATTGTCTCTGGCCCCCTCCCAGTTAGCGGAAAGCTCTACAGCAGACTCGCACAACTCAATCGCTGGTTGAAATCTATTTTCTGCCCCTACCAAAAGATTCAATTTGTAGATAATTGTCCCTCTTTCTGGGACTTACCCACAAACAGGACCAAGCCTGGCCTGCTGAGGAGTGACGGACTCCATCCTAGCTGGAAGGGTGCTCTCATCTTATCTATCAACATAGACAGGGATCTACAGTGGGGAAAAACGTATTTAGTCAGCCACCAATTGTGCAAGTTCTCCCACTTCAAAAGATGAGAGAGGCCTGTAAATCATAGGTACATGTCAACTATGACAGACAAATTGAGAAAAAAAAATCCAGAAAATCACATTGTAGGATTTTTAATGAATTTATTTGCAAATTATGGTGGAAAATAAGTATTTGGTCACCTACAAACAAGCAAGATTTCTGGCTCTCACAGACCTGCAACTTCTTCTTTAAGAGGCTCCTCTGTCCTCCACTCGTTACCTGTATTAATGGCACCTGTTTGAACTTGTTATCAGTATAAAATACACCTGTCCACAACCTCAAACAGTCACACTCCAAACTCCACTATGGCCAAGACCAAAGAGCTGTCAAAGGACACCAGAAACAAAATTGTAGACCTGCACCAGGCTGGGAAGACTGAATATGCAATAGGTAAGCAGCTTGGTTTGAAGAAATCAACTGTGGGAGCAATTATTAGGAAATGGAAGACAGGCTCCACGCAAGATCTCACACCGTGGGGTCAAAATGATCACAAGAACGGTGAGCAAAAATCCCAGAACCACACAGGGGGACCTAGTGAATGACCTGCAGAGAGCTGGGACCAAAGTAACAAAGCCTACCATCAGTAACACACTACGCCGCCAGGGACTCAAATCCTGCAGTGCCAGACGTGTTCCCCTGCTTAAGCCAGTACATGTCCAGGCCCGTCTGAAGTTTGCTAGAGTGCATTTGGATGATCCAGAAGAGGATTGGGAGAATGTCATATGGTCCGATGAAACCAAAATATAACTTTTTGGTAAAAACTCAACTCGTCGTGTTTGGAGGACAAAGAATGCTGAGTTGCATCCAAAGAACACCATACCTACTGTGAAGCATGGGGGTGGAAACATCATGCTTTGGGGCTGTTCTTCTGCAAAGGGACCAGGACGACTGATCCGTGTAAAGGAAAGAATGAATGGGGCCATGTATCGTGAGATTTTGAGTGAAAACCTCCTTCCATCAGCAAGGGCATTGAAGATGAAACGTGGCTGGGTCTTTCAGCATGACAATGATCCCAAACACACCGCCTGGGCAACGAAGGAGTGGCTTCGTAAGAAGCATTTCAAGGTCCTGGAGTGGCCTAGCCAGTCTCCAGATCTCAACCCCATAGAAAATCTTTGGAGGGAGTTGAAGGTCCGTGTTGCCCAGCGACAGCCCCAAAACATCACTGCTCTAGAGGAGATCTGCATGGAGGAATGGGCCAAAATACCAGCAACAGTGTGTGAAAACCTTGTGAAGACTTACAGAAAACGTTTGACCTGTGTCATTGCCAACAAAGGGTATATAACAAAGTATTGAGAAACTTTTGTTATTGACCAAATACTTATTTTCCACCATAATTTGCAAATAAATTCATTAAAAATCCTACAATGTGATTTTCTGGAAATTTTTTTCTAATTTTGTCTGTCATAGTTGACATGTACCTATTGTGATGTCACGAGAGGCTACACAGCTTTCAGCGGGATTGCTCAAGTAGTGCAAGGAGACCAGGTTCAACCGAAACAAGGATTTTATTAAAGGTCTTGGGAAACTAACGAAAGTATAACACAATTCTGTACTCTGGTGGCTCTTTCAGGGTTAACAGTTCAGGGATGTCTCTTCCACATCCAAAATCATAACTCTCCCTCCTCGCTCAAATAACTTTTCCCCAGTCTTACTATATTCCACGTTGCAGCTAGTGGCCAACCCAGCAAAACGTCCTTCCAAATGTCCCACACGTATTTCCACAGGTGCATATATCCCAAAGGTGAGTATTTCCCAAAGGTAAGTATCTCCAAATCCTTATATTCCTCATGGACGTGCAGCACTCTTGTCCTCCAGCGAGCCCAGGTTGGAGACCGTGTCTCTTCCCTTCAACAAACCTTCAGCTCATCAGCTCCTGATTGGTTTCAGCTGCGTGGGAAGATTGGCCATAGAGGGTTGGAGTTCCCGACCATACCAGCAGATGGAGCCATAGCTGTCTGGGTTTGCAGCCACCTCAGGGGGATGTAACGTCCCTCCAGGACACAGCCTCTCGTGACATCACACTATGATGAAAATTACAGGCCTCTCTCATCTTTTTAAGTGGGAGAACTTGCACAATTGGTGGCTGACTAAATACTTTTTTCCCCCACTGTATCTCCTCTAGATCCACAATGAGATAGGGTGCAGGCCAGGCAGCAGGCTGTTAGCCAGCCTGCCAGCTTAGTGGAGTCTGCCCCTATTATAGTCAGTGTAGTCAGCTCAGCTTTCCCTATTGAGACCATGTCTGTGCCTCGATCTAGGTCAGGCAAAACTAAACATTGCGGTGTTCGCCTTAGCAATCTCACTGGAATAAAGACCTCCTCCATTCCTGTCATTATTGAAATAGATTGTGATAATACCTCACATCTCAAAATAGGACTATTTATGTAATAGATCCCTCACTTCCAAGGCAGTTATAGTCAATGATCACTGATCATAAACTTGATGTGTTTGGCCTGACTGAAGCATGGCTTAAGCCTTGAGACCATATCCCCAGCATAAGTGTTGCTAACATTTATGACAGTAAATGTAAATTTACACCAAAAAAAGACTGCATTTTCATCTTATGAGGTTCTAGTCATGAAATCTATGCAGCCTACTCAATCAAGTTTTATAGATATTGTTAACAGGCTTTCTGGGCTGTATACAGCGTTCCTCACTGAGTTCCCTGAATTCTTATCGGACCTGGTAGTCATGGCAGATAATATTCTCATTTTTGTTGACTTCAATACTCACATGGAGAAGTCCACAGACCCATTCCAAAAGGCTTTCGGAGCCATCATCGACTCAGTGGGTTTTGGCCAACATGTCTCGGGACCTACGCATTGCCACAATCATACCCTGGATCTAGTTTTGTCCCATGGAATAGATATTGTGGATCTAAATGTTTTTCCTCATAATTCTGGACTATCGGACAACAGTCTTATTATGTTTACGATCACAACAAATAATTTGCTTAGACCCCAACCAAGGATTGGTTGGGGTCTAAGATCTAACCAACATGTTTATTTAACGAATAAACACAACGACAAAACAATAAACCAACGATACGTGACGTCCTAAGGTACACACAACAAACCTCACACGGAACAAGATCCCACAACCCACTCGTGCCAAAAGGCTGCCTAAGTGTGGTCCCCAATCAGAGACAACGAGCGACAGCTGCCTCTGATTGGGAACCACACCGGCCAACATAGATCTAGACCACATAGAAAATACACACCCTGACTCAACAAATAAGAGTCCCCAGAGTCAGGGCGTGAAAGATTGTCAAATGCCACTCTATATACATTCTCGGACAACCCCAAGATTCCTAGATGCCCTTCTAGACTCCCTCCACCTACACAAGGATGTCTGAGGACAAAATCAGTTAACCACCTAACTGAGGATCTAAACTTAACTTTGCATAATACCCTAGATGCAGTCGCACCGCAAAAAAAAAATGGTCACAAGAAACTAGCTCCCTGGTATACAGAAAATACCCGAGCCCTGAAGCAAGCTTCCAGAAAATTTGAACGGAAATGGCGCTCCACGAAATTGGAAGTCTTATGACTAGCTTGGAAAGACAATATCATGCAATATCGAAAAGCCCTCACTGCTGCTTGATCAGTCTACTTTTCCAACCTGATTGAGGAGAATAAAAGCAATAGAAAATGTAACTAAAAAGCAGCATTCCCCAAGTGAGGATGGCAGGTAGCCGAACGGTTAAGAGCGTTGGACCAGTAAAGAATCTGTCTTGGCGTGGCGAGAATCTGTCTCTGCACCACGTGCTCTCACCACTGGTGTCCACCAGGGCTCAGTTCTAGGCCCTCTCCTATTCTCTCTATACACCAAGTCACTTGGCTCTGTCATATCCTCACATGGTCTCTCCTATCATTGCTACGCAGACGACACACAATTAAACTTCTCCTTTCCTCCCTTCTGATAATCAGGTGGCGAATCGCATCTCTGCATGTCTGGCAGACATATCAGTGTGGATGACGGATCACCACCTCAAGCTGAACCTCGGCAAGACGGAGCTGCTCTTCCTCCCGGGGAAGGACTGCCTGCTCCATGATCTCGCCATCACGGTTGACAACTCTGTTGTGTCCTCCTCCCAGAGTGCAAAGAACCTTGGCGTGACCCTGGACAACACCCTGTCGTTCTCCGCTAACATCAAAGCGGTGACCCGATCCTGTAGGTTCATGCTCTACAACATTCGCAGAGTACGACCCTACCTTACACAGGAAGCGGGCGGCACAGGTCCTAATCCAGGCACTTGTCATCTCCCGTCTGAATTACTGCAACTCACTGTTGGCTGGGCTCCCTGCCTGTGCCATTAAACCCCTACAACTCATCCAGAACGCTGCAGCCCGTCTGGTGTTCAACCTTCCCAACATCTCTCACAGGGATGTAGCTCAGTTGGTAGAGCATGGCGTTAGTATGAAAAAAATTAAAAATAATAATAATGTATGCACTCACTAACTGTAAGTTGCTCTGGATAAGAGCGTCTGCTAAATGACTAAAATTTTAAAATTTAAAATTCTCTCACGTCACCCCGCTCCTCCGCACACTCCACTGGCTTCCAGTTGAAGCCTGCATCTGCTACAAGACCATGGTGCTTGCCTACGGAGCTGTGAGGAGAACGGCACCTCCGTACCTTCAGGCTCTGATCAGTCCCTACACCCAAACGAGGGCATTGCGTTCATCCACCTCTGGCCTGCTGGCCCCCCTACCTCTGCGGAAGCACAGTTCCCGCTCAGCCCAGTCAAAACGGTTCGCTGCTCTGGCACCCCAATGGTGGAACAAGCTCCTCACGACGCCAGGACAGCGGAGTCACTCACCACCTTCCGGAGACACTTGAAACCCCACCTCTTTAAGGAATACCTGGGATAGGATAAAAGTAATCCTTCTACCCTCCCCCTACCCCACCCCCCCAAAAAATATACATTGTAAAGTGGTTGTCCACTGGCTATCATAAGGTGAATGCACCAATTTGTAAGTCGCTCTGGATAAGAGCGTCTGCTAAATGACGAAAATGTAAATGTAAATGTAATGTAACCAAAAGTTTGCTGGTTCGAATCCCCGAGCCAGCAAGATGTAAAAATCTACCCTTGAGCAAGGCAGTTAACCCCCAACAACTGCTCCCTGGGTGCCGATGACGTCAATTAATCAATGGAGACAGTCACGTTTTTTAATCCTGTATCTCGACACGTTCACGAAATAGTCATGTCCTCTAAACCTTCCAGCTGTCTACAGACCCTATTCCAACTAAACTACTGAAAGAGCTACTTCCTGAGCTTGGCCCTCCTATGTTGAACATAATAAATGGCTCCCTATCCTCCGGATGTAAACCAAACTCACTTAAAGTGGCAGTAATAAACCCCACCCTTTTTTTTTTTACTGAACCGGCTTATATCGAATCTCCCATTCCTCTCAAATTTGTTTGAAAAAGCTGAGCAACTCACTGAATACAAATAATGTACATGAAACACTCCAGTCTGGTTTTAGACCCCATCATAGTACTGAGACCGCACTCGTGAAGGTGGTAAATTACTTTTTAAGGGTGTCAGACCAAGGCTCGGAATCTGTCTTCATGCTCCTAGACCTTAGTGCCACATTCGACACCATCAATCACACCACTATTTTGGAGAGATTGGAAACCTTAATTGGTCTATGCGGACAAGTTCTTACCTGGTTTAAATCTTATCTGTCGGAAAGATATCAAATTGTCTCTGTGGATGGTTTGTCCTCTGACAAATCAATGGTAAGTTTCGGTGTTCCTCAAAGTTTGTTCCTAGGACCACTATTGTTTTCAATATACACTGAGTATACCAAACATTAGGAATACCTTACTAATACTGAATTGCACCCCCCAGCCTCAATTCGTCGTGGCATGGACTCTACAAGGTGTTGAAAGCGTTCCACAGGGATCCTGGCCCATGATGACTCCAATGCTTCCCACAGTTGTGTCAAGTTGGCTGTATGTCCTTTGGGTGGTGGACCATTCTTGATACACACGGGAAACTGTTGAGCATGAAAAACCCAGCAGCGTTTCAGTTCATGACACAAACTGGTGTGCCAGGCACCTACTACCATACCCCGTTCAAAGGCACTTAAATCTTTGTCTGGCCCATTCACCCTCTGAATGGCATACGTAGACAATCCATGTCTCAATTGTCTCAAGGCTTAAGAATCCTGCTTTAACCTCTTAAGGATCGGACCCTTTTTTTCAATTTTCGCCTAAAATGACATACCCAAATCTAACTGCCTGTAGCTTAGGACCTGAAGCAAGGATATGCATATTCTTGATACCATTTGAAAGGAAACACTTTGAAGTTTGTGGAAATGTGAATTTAATGTAGGAGAATATAACACATTAGATCTGGTAAAATATATATATTTTTTTGTTCCATCATCTTTGAAATGCAAGAGAAAGGCCACAATATAATATCGCAGTTTAGGCGCAATTGAGATTTTGGCCACCAGGTGGCAGCAGTGTGTGTGCAAAGTTTCAGATTGATCCAGTGAAGCATTGCAATACTGGACTATTCTGTATCAAGTCTGCCCAAATGTGCCGAATTGGTTAATTGATACATTTAAGTACATAACTATAGAGAACATACAAAAATGATATGGTAATACATGATGGATCATTAGCTTATACACCAACTTTCACACATCTAGATGGCCAGGCGGGATGGGTGTGGAGCCAGAGACAGCAGAGGTTCAAACTGAAGAACCCAGTTCCTACATTTGAATATAACAATGGATTTTATTAAACAAAACTATGCTACATTTTATCTCTGGGACCCTTAGGATGACAAATCAGAGCAAGATTACTGAATGTAAGTACATTATTTACCTTCAGAGGTGAATATATCAAACCAGTTGCCGTGATAAGTTTTCTGTTGTTCTGCACTCTCCTCAAACAATAGCATGGTATTTTTTCACCATAATAGCTACTGTAAATAGGACAGTGCAGTGAGATTAACAAGAATGTAAGCTTTCTGCCAGGAAAGTTTGCTGTTACTTACAACAGTCATGCTAATCAAATTAGCGCATGTCAGCTCAACCGTCCCGTAGACGGGACACCGATCCCATAGAGGTTAACCTGTCTCCTACCCTTCATCTAGACTGATTGAAGTGGATTTAACAAGTGACATCCATAAGGGATCATAGCTTTCACCTGGATTCCCCTGGTCAGCCTGTCATGGAAAGAGCAGGTGTTCTTAATGTTTTGTAAACTCAGTGTATATGCTTCCTCTTAGTGATGTCATTCGGAAATACAATGTCAACTTTCACTGCTATGCAGATGACAAACAGCTGTACATTTCAATGAAACATGGTGAAGCCCCAAAATTGCCTACCCTGGAAGCCTGTGTTTCAGACATAAGAAAGTGGATGGCGGCAAATGTTTTAGTTTTACACTCGGACAAAACAGAGATGCTAGCTCTAGGTCCGAAGAAACAAAGAGATCTGCTGTTGGATCTGACAATGAATCTCGATGGTTGTACAGTCGTTTCAAATAAAACTGTAAAGGACCTCTGCATTACTCTGGACCCTGATCTCTCTTTTGAAGAACATATCCAAAATATTTCAAGACCAGCTTGAAAAAAATCTTCAGAACATAGCAAAAATCTGAAACCTTTTGTAAAAAAATCATGCAGGAAAGCAAATCCATGCTTTTGTCACTTCAAGATTAGACTACAGCAATGCGCTACTCTCCGGCTACCCAGATAAGGCACTAAATACATTTCAGCTAGTGCTAAACACGGCTGCTAGAATCTTGACTAGAACCCCCGAAAAATATTATATTACTCCAGTGCTAGCCTCTCTTGCTTCCTGTTAAGGCTAGGGCTGATTTCAAGGTTTTACTGCTAACCTACATTTGTATGCCATTTAGCAGACACTTTTATCCAAAGCGACTTATAGTCATGCGTGCAGACATTTTTAGGTATGGGTGGTCCCGGGGATCGAACCCACTACCCTGGCGTTACAAGCGCCATGCTCTACCAATTGAGCTACAGAGGCTACATAACATTACTTGGACTTGCTCCTACCTACACTATCTCTGCAATTTGGTCCTGCCTATGTAACCGGTGTGAAATGGCTAGCTAGTTAGCGGTGCGCACTAGTAGCGTTTCAATCGGTGACATTACTCGCTCGGAGACCTTGAAGTAGTTGTTTCCCTTGCTCTGCAAGGGCCGCGGCTTTTGTGGAGCGACGGGTAACGGTGCTTCGAGGGTGACTGTTGTCGATGTGTGCAGAGGGTCCCTGGTTCAAGCCCAGGTAGGGGCGAGGAGAGGGATGGAAGCAACACTGTTACACCTACACGTACTCTATGGTCATAAGATGCAGGCCTCCTTATTGTTCCTAGAATTTCTAAGCAAACAGCTGGGGGCAGGGCTTTCTCCTATAGAGCTAATTTTTATTGAATGGTCTGCCGATCTATGTGAGAGACGAAGACTTTACTGAAGACTCTTCTCTTTGGTAGGTCCTATGATTGAGTGTAGTCTGGCAAACGGCATGGTGAACGGCAAGGCACTGGAGTGACGAACCACCCTTGCTGTCTCTGCCTGTCCGGCTCCCCTCTCTCCACTGGGATTCTTTGCCTCTAACCCTATTACAGGGGCTGAGTCACGTTCTCCCAATGCTGTCCCTACGAGGGGTGCAGCACATCGTGGCAGGCTTTTTCCGCTATACTCAACTTGAGTGGGTTTAGTCACTGACGTGATCTTCCTGTCTGGTTTTGCACCCCCTCGTGCTCGTGCGGTGGGGGAGATCTTTGTGGGCTATACTCGGCCTTGTCTCAGGGTAGTAAGTTAGTGGTATGTTGATTTCCCTTTGTTGGTGTGGGGGCTGTGCTTTGGCAAAGTGGGTGGGGTTATATCCTGCCTGGTGGGCTCTGTCTGGGGGTAACTTTAGACGGAGCCACAGTGTCCCCCCGACCCCCCGTCCGTCTCAGTCTCCAGTATCTATGCTGCAATAGTCTATGTGCCGGTGGGCTAGGGTCAGTCTGTCCTATCTGGTGTAATTCTCCTGTCTTATCTGGTGTCCTGTGTGATCTTAGGTATGCTTCCTCTAATTCTCCCATCTCTCTCTCCCTCCATCCCTCCCTCCCTCCTACCTTCCTCCCGGAGGACCTGAGCCCTAGGACCATGCCTCAGGACTACCTGGCCCGACAACTCCTGGCTGTCCCTGTCTACCTGGTCGTGCCGCTGATCCAGTTTCTGCTGTTCTGCCTGCAGCTATGGAACCCTGACCTGTTCACCGGACGTTTTACTTTGTTGTGCTGCTGAGCTAGTTTTGGCTGTTCTGCATGCGGCTATGGAATCCTGACCTGTTCACCGGTCGTGTTACCTTGTCCCAGACCTGCTGTTCTCTCTCTCTCCCTCTGAATGCTCGGCTATGAAAAAGCCAACTGCCATTTACTCCTGAGGTGCTGACCTGTTGCACCCTCTATAACCACTGTGATTATTATTTGACCCCGCTGGTCATCTATGAACGTTTGAACATCTTGATTCCTGCCTTTCTAGGGAGTTCTTCCTAGCCACCATGCTTCTACATCTGCATTGCTTGCTCTTTGGGGTTTTAGTCTGGGTTTCTGTATAAGCAGTTTGTGACAACTGCTGATGTAAAATGTCCTTTGATTTAATTTGATTGAATGTACTCTGCGCCAGCATATCAGCAAAAGGAGAGAGAGAGAGAGAGCGCAGACAGAAGAGTAAAAGAAGAACTGCAGTGAATGTTTCTGGGAGTAGAAGAAGAACAGAATAGAAGAGACATTGTTGCTGCGCAGCCTGGGGCTGTGGGAGCTGTGTATGAAATAAAAAAGTGCCCTGTAGTTTCAGGAAACGTTCCAACGTAAGAATCAAATAGTCTATTCTTTCTGACACCATTATACTTTTTTCTTGGAACACACACAGCATGCGCACATTCTGATAGTGCTGGTAAGCACATAGCCACACATTTGAAGAGATGCACACACAGCCAATCACACACACACTCACCTGCATGAACGGGAACAAAAGTCCGACTGCGAAGTTGGCGACCCAGTTGACGATCCCTGCGATCATGAAGGCTGCGGGTCGGTACGACTGTTCAAACAGCTCTCCGGTCAGTACAAAGGGGATGCCACCTGAGAGAGAAGAACAGAACAGAAACACACAGTCAGTCAACAATCAATCCTCAGAGTCTGTCCTAAAATGGACACTGTATCGGTCAGATGAATCCAAGTAGACCTGGGTCAAATACATATACTTCGAAATACATGAGATGCTCCTGATTTAGCTTGCCCGATATAATGGAACCAATGGAATGTTACAGGTACAATGAACCATCATTACTAGCACAGCCCCTGTACCATTGCACACATTCTATTAGGGTCTGGGGACATTGATAGGCCAACAGCTGTGCCCTGTTTTGACCAAAAGTTGACAGCTCGATTTGCTTCGACCCAGATCAACAGATAGACACAGGCAATTTATCATCGTGACAGCAGGTATTTTCTATTGATCAATATCTATGTTTGTACTCTAGCAATACTAAACATAGGCTCATTAGATTATGTCAGAAATAGTGAGTTATATTAGTTAGTTATACAGTGAGGTCCAAAAGTATTTGTACTGTTACACATGTTGTGGTTTTGGCTTTACTCCAGAACTTTGGATGAAATGATACAATGACTGAGGTTAAAGTGCAGACTGTCAGCTTTTTGTTCATAGACCCCATTTTAGGGAACCAATAGTATTTGGACAAATTCACTTATATGTATATTAATCAAAGGTTTAATATTTGGGGCCTCCCGAGTAGCGCAGCGGTCTAAGGCACTGCATCGCAGTGCTAGAGGCGTCACCACATACCCAAGTTCGATCCCAGGCTGTATCAGAACCGGCCGTGATCGGGAGTCCCATAGGGCGGCGCACAATTGGCCCAGCGTCGTCCGGGTTAGGGGAGGGTTTGGCCGAGTGGGCTTTACTTTGCTCATCGTGCTCTAGTGACTCCTTGTGGTGGGCCGGGCGCCTGCAAGCTGACCTCGGTCGTCAGGTGAACGGTGTTCACACATTGGTGCGGCTGGCTTCCGGGTTAAGCGGGCGGGTGTTAAGAAGCGTGGTTTGGCAGGTCATGTTTCAGAGGACGCATGACTCGAACTTAGCCTCCTGAGCCGGTTGGGGAGTTGCAGCAATGAGACAAGATTGAAAAAGTGAGACAGCGTTTTCTCCACCATCAACAAAACACCAAATTATGGAATTTCTCGTGGAAAAATGGTGTCGCATCCCTCTAATAATTTAGTTCTAGACACTTGTATAATCTATGCCAAGGAGCATTGAAGTTGTTCTGGCGGCTCGTGGTGCCCCAACACCCTATTAAGACACTTTATGTTGGCGTTTCCTATATTTTGGCAGTTACCTGTATGTTTTTGCATACTATAAAGTCCTGTTTATAACTGCGTCTAACATGCGTCCTTTGTCCTGATCTTGTCCACATTCTGATTGTGGCCAAATTTTTTGACAGGTGTAGACTAATAAAATACGCATTGTGATCAGATCTTCCTGACCACCTCCGGAGGTAGTCAGACACGCATTGTGTCTGGGAATCTTACAAGTGTAGGAGAATCTGGACAGTGAAACCATTTAAATCATCATTATTCCACCCTCTAAAATCAATGACAGGTGACGCCATTGACCTATGGCATCAATATGTGTCTTAAAATAAATAAATAAATATTATTTATTTAAAAAATATTTGTCAAATAATTTGTATTCAGGGAGGAACCAGGATATCAGGGTGTGAACAAAATGGACGATAAGAGACACATTTTACACCATGTGTAGACGCAGCGGCTACAATGTGGGAACAATTAGAATGTGGATAAGATCAGCACAAAATACCCATGTTAGCACCAGGTATAAACAAGATCTTAGGACCCCTTAACCCTTGGCCTACAATTTCCGCACCACCGTCTGTTTAAGATAGAGATCTTTTTTTGTTGTTGCATAGGCCGGTTCTCAATCCACCGCATCCGCCGATATCACCCTTCCGCATCTGCGGTGAAAGGTGGCAAAGCTAGACAGGTGTTTGTCTGACCATGAGACATCCCGAAAATCAGTCTTCTCACGAAAACGTCTGTAGCGTCCGAACGGTTTCCTGATCTTTCTTATATCTCTCAGATATATGACAGACACTTCAGAACAGAATTCCCTTGATTTTTGTTGTTGTTGGACTATCTGTTGTTCCATGTAGTGAATCTGTTATTCAAAGTGTTTCTATTGGCTAATAGCAGTAATGCCAAATTCAATATTTCATCCAATAATTTTTGTATATATTTGTTTGGTACCTTAAGGGGTCTTAAAATTCAAAATCAAATAGCTAAATAATCCTTGGTATGACCATCTTAAAACAATTCAATATGCTATTTTAGAATCTCCCCCAGTTTAGACAGGGCTTAAACTCTAGAGGGTTAAAACAGAGCTGATGGATTGGGCTATCGCCTCGCCTTCTTAACAATTCTGTGGTACAGCAAGGCCTTCTTAACGATAGCAAAGTGTTAGCTGACTTAGTAATAGTAATCCATTTTATGACCCCTGCAACAACACACACCGTAAGATTTTTCTGTAATTTCAACAGTAAAACACTATAGAATGCACAGCTGTAGATTACACTGCATTATGGGTAAAATGCTGAAAAATACCGTTATTAACGGTAATTGGAAGCCTCCTGTAAAAATCGCTCTAACATACTGTATTTCTTTATAGTAATAGCTTATGCCTACTGTAGATTCAAATGATCAGTTTCAGGCGCCAACCTCATGCTATCGGGTGAGACACATGAAGCTCAGACTATTTTAGTAAATATTTTCTTGAAGCGGCGGTGAAGTGGAAGAATATTTTCTGCAGCTGCTGGGTAGGTACCTTGACATGTTTATAAGTATCTTTATTGCTAGCCAACATTGAATTACTGCATCTTTTATTTGCCAACCTAGCTAGCTAGCTGGTTGACGTTTGCTTGTTAGCTAGTTAGCTAGCTCAAGTTGACACAAGCCATTTCGGTCTGCTCTAAATTGCTCGTAAATATCTTGCTGTGCGACCTAGAAAAAAATAAGCCAGATAATAATTGTTGTGATGATAGGCTTGCTGTACCGCAGCCTCTGAGTTTCATAGAGAATAAACTGAGCGCAGATTCGTTCGTGACCATTATGTTTTCACCATTACTACAGAGAAAATGTCTTGTTTCTAAATGTAGAAGTTCAAAGGATATTTTCCCATATTACCAGTGCAAAGTTTTTTTTTATTGATAGCCCGCATTTTACACATAAGCCATGTTGTGGGCCGCTAAAGCCAGTGCGAATGACCAGTGCACCGGTGTTGTATCGAGGTGCCTGCTGACCTAGGTGCTTCTCCCACTTGGCAGCTGTATCACAACGTAGCTGGCGTTTTTTCCCTCCCAGAATTATATTTCAAGCAGGATAGCAGCCTACACAAAAAAATAACTAATATTGGTAGCCATCTAGATGTCACTGTGATACAGTCTACTCAATGGGGAGAGCATGAACATATGAACGGCAACCACAACAGGACACAGTGTCCTTAGCTGTCACAACCCTGTGTGATTCGGTTCACCCAGCTCTCAGCTGCACGACATTTCCTGAACAAAAATGTAAATGCAACATGTAAAGTGTTGGTCCCATGTTTCATGAGCTGAAATAAAAGATCCTAGATATTTTCCACATGCCCAAAAGGCTTATTTCGCTCAAATTTGGTGCACAAATTTGTTTACATACCTGTTAGTGAGCATTTCACCTTTGCCAAGATAATCCATCCACCTGACAGCTGTGGCATATCAAGAAGCTGATTAAACAGCATTATCATTACACAGGTGCACCTTGTGCTGGGGACAATAAGGCCACTCTAAAATGTGCAGTTTTGTCACAACACAATGCAACAAAAAGTTTTGAGGGAGCGTGCAATTGGCATGCTGACTGCAGGAATGTTCACCATAGATGTTGCCAGAGAATTGAATGTTAATTTCTCTACCATAAGCTGCCTCCAACATCGTTTTAGAGAATTTGGCAGTACATCCAACTGGCCTCACAACCGCAGACCATGTGTATGGCGTCGTGTGGGTGAGCGGTTTGCTGATGTCAACGTTGTGAACAGAGTGCCCCATGGTGGCATTGGGGTTATGGTATGGGCAGGCATAAGCTACAGACAACGAACACAATTGCATTTTATCGATAGCAATTTGAATGCACAAAAATACAGTGACGAGATCCAGAGGCCCATTGTGAGGCCCATTTTCATAAAGGTATCTGTGACCAACAGATGCATATCTGTATTCTCAGTCATGTGAAATCCATAGATTAGGGCCTAATGAATTTATTTCAATTGACTGATTTCCTTATATGTGACTCATTTCAGAAAACTAGGCGTATGTCGCGCGTCACTACTTCACAGGAGAGCCATTAAAATCAAAATGTGTTTTTTGGCAGAAACTTTAATGTGCCTTAATAAAAAACTGTTTTGTGAAACAAACAAGAAATAAGACAAAAAAAACAGAAAACTTGAGCGTGCATAACTATTCCCCCCCAAAGTCAATACTTTGTAGAGGCACTTTTTTCCACTGGGATTTTTGACCATTCTTCAAGGCAAAACTGCTCCAGCTCCTTCAAGTTGGATGGGTTTCGCTGGTGTACAGCAATCTTTAAGTCATACCACAGATTATCAATTGGATTGAGGTCTGGGCTTTGACTAGGCCATTGCAAGACATTTAAATGTTTCCCCTTCAACCGCTTGAGTGTTGCTTTAGCAGTATGCTTAGGGTCATTGTCCTGTTGGAAGGTGAACCTCCGTCCCAGTTTCAAATCTCTGGAAGACTGAAACAGGTTTCCCTCAATAATTTCCCTGTATTTAGTGCCATCCATCATTCCTTCAATTCTGACAAGTTCCCCAGTCCCTGCCGATGAAAAATGGTGTTGGGTTTGCGCCAGACATAGCGTTTTCCTTGATGGCCAAAAATCTCAATTTAAGTCTCATCTGACCAGAGTACCTTCTTCCATGTTTGGGGAGTCTCCCACATGCCCTTTGGCAAACACCAAACGTGTTTGCTTATTTATTTATTTCATTTGACACCAAATTTGATATGTTCCTATGAAATTCACATGTTGGTGCTCATGGGGTTATTTCAATGGAAATGTCCCAGAGCACATTAAATGTGACCATAATTTATCACTCATATTATCATCAATGATGCTATTCAGGCCTATATAGCAAGTCACTATTGTTTCAATTCAGCCCAGAATTGAACTAAAACTAGACAATAATAGGCCTAGGGTTTCAAGCTCTGGTTGATTTTAAATGTAATGATATTTAAGAGGAGATTCATATTCTGCTTGGATAGTTCCATCTGTGCCATTAACTTAGTCTGGCTTTAATTCCAGTTTGCCTACAAATTAATAACTGATATGTTGGATTCATGTCTCCATCTAATTTAAAGAATAGGACTAAATCAAATCAAACTTAATTTAAAGCGATTTAAAGTTTGATTTGATTTAGTCCTATTCTTTAACTTAGATTTTTTGGTTGAGATGGAGACAGCAGGTAGCCTAGCAATTAAGGTCAGTAACAGAAAGGTCGCTGGTTCGAATCCCCGAACCGACTAGTTGAAAAATGTGCCAATGTGCCAAGTCCACTGGAGTGCGTAGTTCTCTGCCAAACATCAGCGCTGCTGGTATGCAGCTACAAGACCAATGGCAGATGTCAGTCACAGTCCTTCTGGTGGTTGGATGTGAGAGTGGCCAGCTGTACTGCCAAAGTCCAATTAAACCGTTCGTCGAGCCCATTGCATTGGGAATGAAGGGGGGTGGTCCTTGTCTTGCCAGCTTCTCACAGACTTTGTTGAACACCTTAGCTTCAAAATGTCTCTCCTGATCGCTGTGGAGTTCTTCAGGTGCTCCAAATCGGCAGAACATCTCTTCCACCAGCTTGTTGGCAGTGGTTGTGGTGCCCTGGCCACAAGTACGTATTGATTGCCCGCGTCTGTCATGGGGAAAGGAACAAGGATGTCCACACTAACCCACTCCATGGGGGCCCCCACCTGGTACTGCTACAACAGGGCATGGGAGCATCCAGTTGGTCCTATGTGGGCAGTACAAGTGTCGCAGGCATGCACATACTGTTCATTGTCTTGTCGGCAGCCAGCCCATTAGAGTTTCCCTCGGAGGCATTGGAGGGTCTTTGTGTACCCGAAGTGGCCTGCCCCCACCAACCCATGGACAGCTCTGAGGGCATGGGCATGCATGGAACGAGGCACCAACCGCTCCACACCACCGAGTTGCATGTTGGTTCCCTCCATCTTTGAAAAAGCGCCCCATTGTGAATGGAAAGGTTGTCCCATTGGGAGTAGTAGGCCTTGGCTTCAGGGCACAGGGGTAAGACTCTGTTCCAGGCAGGCCGCTGGCCCTGAACAGTTACCAACACTGGGTCACCCTCCTGCTCCCTCTTCAGGTCTTGGTCATTCCAGGTCTCCAAGGATGTTGAGCTCCTGTCTGCCGCCTGATTTGCCGCCACTGTGGGCAGGAGACTCTCCTTTTGTTCCAAGCATGAGCAGTGCTTGCAGTCTTCCTCTTCACACAGCCGGTGAAGCAACGCATCAGCATTTGTTTGGAGATGACCAGCCGGTGTTGCATCTGGTAGTCATACTCCTGTAACTCTTCTATTCAGCGAGCCACCTGGCCATGTGGTTCTCGGAAGTTGAGGAGCCAGGTGAATGAGATATATGGTAAGTACGGAGGAGTACTGTAGAGGTAGGGTCGTAAATGATGGAGTGCATCGACCACAGCAAACAACTCTCGCCGGGTGACACAGTAGTTGCGCTCAGCACTGTTGAGGCTCTGACTGCAACCACCCGTTCCCCATCCGGCTCCTCCTGCGAAAGAAAGGACCCAATGCCCACATTGCTGGCATCTGTGTCCACAATGAATGGCCCTTCGGTAGTAAGAAGATAGGCCAACAAAGCTTCTCAACTCAGAGAGCTCAGCGCCTCTTCTTGCCCAGTCTTCTTTGCCAGCTGATTCACAGTGTCATCCATCATGTCAAGGCATAGGTGTATAGCTATCCCACTTCTGACACTAGTGTAAGAGAAGGTGACTTTCTTAACAATGGTACTCTAGTACACTCTTTGGTATCACATACACTTATATTAGTCTCAATAAGTCTTCTGAGCTGTCACAGTACAACATAACACTTGAACTGGCATGACACTTTCTTCCACGGGTGGATATAAGGCCACGCCTCCATCAAGCCACACCTCCAGATCCTCTAATAGGCTGCCGCCTCTACAATATACATTATTAATTTGTAGACAAACTGGAATTAAAGCCAGACTAAATTAGTAGCACAGATGGAACTATCCAAGGAGACATCTGGTTGCATTGACAATCAAACACAATTCAATATCACTTTTGAAATACAATAAATAGCCTATTAACTTGTCGACAAGTTAATAAATGATGTTGGATTCACGTCTCCAACTCAACCAAAAATACAAGTTAAAGAATGGGATTAAGCCTGTGGCTAGATACATCTCCTTTAAATGTTGATAATTCAATATTACTTTTGTAATACAGTAAATAGCCTAAAGTTAATAAGGCTATCTTACAAACTGTTCAACCTTAAAATGAGTTACACATCCATGGCCACATTTTGAGGTTATTGTAACTATACCATGTTTGATGTATTTGATGCCATTCCACTTATTCCACACCCCAATTAAGGTGCCACCAACCTCCTGTGATCAGGCTGTATGCCTTAACCTGAAATGAAAGCCACAAAGTTCAAGGTCGACTGTGGTACTGTAGGCATTGTTTTCCGAAAACAGGATCCTCATTATAGTGAATGGGAAAATGGCAATCTTCGAGGTCAATATTCGTGTATAAATAAAACATTAATATTGATACAAAAGCGTTAAAAAGAGGAGCAAAGTGCTGTTTTTATTCCGCTTTGCCTCATGATTTGTCAACTTGCGCACAATCTCTCTGTCCTTCACATCCAAGTGCTACTGCAGGCTCTGTGCGTGTTTTGACCAATCAGATTCACGGAATTTGCAGGTCACGCGGGCTGGGGACGACACGCAAAGCTCAAGGCGCACTCTCCATTTTCCTCCGAACGTGATAACACATCACTGTGGTGTATTGGGGTTGTGCCGCAGAGCATCATGAGAGTGTTGAGAACGAGCACGTTCCAGATAAATGGTTGAACTAATTTCTGTCTCCCGTCTCATCATTATTGAATTGTTATGAAGACTTGATTATGAAACCCACAAGACATAACAACGAGTAAGTCTGAACCGGAAGAAGTCGTTTTTCACATGTTTAAAATTGTTATTTTTCCGGGTACAGTCACCAAGCAGTCGATCTCCAAGGCAATCCTAGTCGATCACCAAACATTTCTGTAAAAAACCCAACTATAACGCCTTGCGTTCTTATTTATTTTTATTTGTTTCGCACTGTTGGCAGTAGGTGGGAGGGCAAAGCACTGGGAGGGCAAAGTGTTCCCATTTTGAAACATTTCATGTGTCTGATGGTAGAACTCAAGCCATGGACTGCATAAAGGAGCCTAGAGTGCACAGCAAAGTTGATACTGTGAGATTTCAAAACTTTCAAAACCATGACTAGAGACTCAACGAATACAGCAAAGCACTACTGTTTTTATGAGTAAGTTCATGTTTAAGTTGTTATTCAACACTATCAACGCTTCGTTCAACACTTTTAGAAGACATAAAATGCGCGTTCTCCCTACTTCCATTCACACTACAACCAGCACTGCATCTGCAATGAATGAGTATAGCAAAGTGTTTCAATAGCTTGCGTTGTTGTTATTAGCGGCTTGTCTCATTTTTTTTATCAATAAAAAATTCACTTTATCGGTTTACCAAACATGAATTGGTGCATGAGGCTGAAATAATGCAGTGCTACTTAAGTTTCGCCATCAGCTGAAAGACTGTGTCCCTTTGTTGCCAGTGGAGGGAGGATGAGTCGGATCACTCTGGTGAGAGGCAGCCTCACCGCTGCTCCCTCCCTCCCCTTAAGACTGACCATCAGATGCAGGCCATCAATCCAGTAAAGAAAATATGCAAATTATTATGCTTATTCAGCTGTGCCTCACAAGTAATACAACAAGTGATCTATTACCAGTGTGATCACATACATTTAAAAACATATTTAATTTCAAAATGGTCTTAGAAGAATAACATTGGCAGGGCAATTCACGCATAGCCAATACGCAGTGATATTGTTTTGGGCCTATAGCCTATTGAACAAACCTCATTGCTACAGAACTGTTTTTAATTGGTTAATGATGCATAGGCTTATGTTTTTTAAGTCATGTATTTAAAACATCGGAGCGGTAGATCTCGGCTTACATTTTGACTCAGAAAGTGATCTTGACTTAGAAAAGGTTGGTGACCACTGGTCTAGGCTAACATTAGCACAGTGTATTGCTAACAGAGGCAAGTGCATAGTCCAGCTAGCTAAGAGAGCGAGAGTAAGCATCGTCATGGATGGTAGAAAAGGATTTGAGATGGTCATCGGAGCGGGAAACAACGTGATTAAAATAGGAGTAAGTCAAATATAAAGTGAGTAAAATACATGTATTAAACTGTGAAGACGAACTTTGGAATTAAAAACTGCTAGATGAGTGAAACTTGAGGAAACGTCAGTGAGTGAAGTGAATGAAGATCACCTGACTGATGAAAATTTTGCGGAGGTTGAGGACAATACTGAAGTGAGTGACAATCAAGAGACTATGGAGAAAACAACAAATGGCTGGAATTGTTGGAAACATTGGACAGTTTGATGAAAGTATTGACAAACTGAACAACTGCCACTCTACGTCGTGAAAGTAGACTATTCATCAATACTGGGACGTTCGTGGTTGGAGAAAATCACACTGGACTGGCCATCATTGCGTACAATGACACATGGAGAAATAGGCCTACCCGCCATCTTAAAGAAAAGCCTTAAAGAGAAGTCTTTAATCGAGAAATGGGTAGTATGAAAGAGAGTGAAGCTTAGCATTATGCCAGACAGCAAACCAATGTTTCTGAAAGCACGACACGTACCTTATACAATCAAACCAAAAGTCGAGGCTGACTTGGACGCTTTAGTTAGGAACAAAGTACTGGAGCCTATCAGCGTGAGTGAATGGGTAACACCCATCGTACAAGTCCTGAAGAATGATGGTGGAATCAGGATATGTGGGAACTGGGGGTCAAATGTTCAGCAAAATCGACCTCTGCCAAGCCTACTTATGATGAGAGACAGCTTACAGGGAGGAGGTGAGAGCCCTGGCGGAGTGGTGCCAGGAAAATAACCTCTCCCTCAATGTCAACAAAACAAACGAGCTGATCAAGGACTACAGGAGATAGAAAAGAGGGAATGCCCCCAATTGCGCCATCCACAACCGTAGGGCTCTCCAAAGGGTTGTGCGGTCAGCCCAAAGCATCACCGGGGCACACTAGCTGCCCTCCAGGACATCTACAGCACCCGGTGTCACAGGAAGGCCAAGTACATCAAGGACCTCAGCCACCTGAGCCACGGCCGGTTCACCCCTCTACCATCTAGAAGGCGTAGACAGTACAGGTGCATCAAAGCTGTGACCGAGAGACTGAGAAACACCTTCTATCTCCAGGCCATCAGACGGTTAAACAGTCAACACAACACCGCCAAGTACCCTGCCCTGAACCTTAGTCACTGTTCTAGCCGGCTACCACCCGGTACTCTAACCTGCACCTTAAAGACCGCTGACCTTCAGTGGGGGAAAAAAGTATTTAGTCACCCACCAATTGTGCAAGTTCTCCCACTTAAAAAGATGAGAGAGGCCTGTAATTCTCATCATAGGTACACGTCAACTATGACAGACAAAATTAGAAAAGAAATTCCAGAAAATCCCATTGTAGGATTTTTTATGATTTTATTTGCAAATTATGGTGGAAAATAAGTATTTGGTCAATAACAAAAGTTTCTCAATACATTGTTATATACCCTTTGTTGGCAATGTATTATATTATATTTTGGTTTCATCTGACATTCTCCCAATCCTCTTCTGGATCATCCAAATGCACTCTAGCAAACTTCAGACGGGCCTGGACATGTACTGGCTTAAGCAGGGGGACACGTCTGCACTGCAGGATTTGAGTCCCTGGCGGCGTAGTGTGTTACTGATGGTAGGCTTTGTTACTTTGGTCCCAGCTCTCTGCAGGTCATTCACTAGGTCCCCCTGTGTGGTTCTGGGATTTTTGCTCACCGTTCTTGTGATCATTTTGACCCCACGGTGTGAGATCTTGCGTGGAGCCTGTCTTCCATTTCCTAATAATTGCTCCCACAGTTGATTTCTTCAAACCAAGCTGCTTACCTATTGCAGATTCAGTCTTCCCAGCCTGGTGCAGGTCTACAATTTTGTTTCTGGTGTCCTTTGACAGCTCTTTGGTCTTGGCCATAGTGGAGTTTGGAGTGTGACTGTTTGAGGTTGTGGACAGGTGTCTTTTATATTGATAACAAGTTCAAACAGGTGCCATTAATACAGGTAACGAGTGGAGGACAGAGGAGCCTCTTAAAGAAGAAGTTACAGGTCAGTGAGAGCCAGAAATCTTGCTTGTTTGTAGGTGACCAAATACTTATTTTCCACCATAATTTGCAAATAAATTCATTAAAAATCCTACAATGTGATTTATTTTTCTCAATTTGTCTGTCATAGTTGATGTGTACCTATGATGAAAATTACAGGCCTCCCATCTTTTTAAGTGGGAGAACTTGCACAATTGGTGGCTGACTAAATACTTTTTTTTCCCCCACTGTATCTACATAGAGTCATTGAACATTAGTCACTTTAATAACGTTTACATACTGTTTCACCCACTTTATACAGTATGTATATACTGTATTGTAGTCATGGTTCATCCTATATAAAACATTATTTGGGGGAATTATGTGTGTATTGTTTTTATTGATAGTTATTACTGCACTGTTGGAGCTAGAAACACAAGCATTTCACTGTGTCACTAGACCGATGTGGATGTGGTGGAGGAGTCAAGCGCAGGAAACAGAGGTTAGTCCAACAAGACTTTAATAGTCTCAATAATACAAGTGGAGACACTCGACCTCGAAAATATAAAAAGAGGCGAGGGAAAATTACGCACACGCGTAAAACACTAAACATGAGACAAAACGGAATAGGCACGTAGCATCGACAAAGTGGCAACAAAATAACAACACACAATTACCATAGAGCAAAACAAGGAACTTATAAGACACGTAATCAACACTCAAACAGACACAGGTGTGACAGACAGACAAAAGCAATCAAACACAGAAACATAGAGCGGTGGCAGCTAATACTCCGGGGACGGCGAACGCCGAAGCCTGCCCGAACCAGGAGGAGGAGCAGCCTCGGCCGAAACTGTGACAGTACCCCCCCCTTGACGCGCGGCACCAGCCGCGCGCCGACCCCGGCCTCGGGGACGGCCAGGAGGACGCGGACCCGGGCGCGTGGGATGCCCATGGTGAAACTCAGTCAGGAGGGATGGATCGAGTATGTCCCCCCTGGGCACCCAGCACCGTTCCTCCGGACCGTACCCCTCCCACTCCACGAGATACTGGAGACCACTCCTCCGGCGCCTCGAGTCCAGGATGGTCCGGACCCTGTACGCCGGGGCCCCCTCGATGTCCAAAGGGGGCGGAGGGGTCTCTCCTATCTCATCTTCTTGGAGTGGGCCAGCTACCACCGGCCTGAGAAGAGACACATGGAACGAGGGGTTAATATTTTTATACTCAATTGGCAGTTGTAACCTGTAACACACCTCGTTCAATCTTCTCAGGACTTTGAAGGGCCACACAAACCGCCGACCCAGCTTCCGGCAGGGCAGGCGGAGGGGCAGGTTTCGAGTCGAGAGCCAGACTCGATCTCCCGGTGCGTACACCGGTCCCTCACTGCGGTGGCGATCGGCGCTCGCCTTTTGTTGACGGATGGCACGCTGCAGATGGACATGGGCAGCGTCCCCACGTCTCCTCCGAGCGCCGAATCCACTCGTCCACCGTAGGGGCCTCGATCTGGCTCTCGTGCCACGGTGCCAGGACCGGCTGATAACCTAAAACACACTGGAAAGGTGTTAAGTTGGTGGAGGAGTGGCGGAGAGAGTTCTGGGCCATCTCTGCCCAGGGGATGAACCTCGACCACTCCTCCGGCCGGTCCCGGCAATAGGACCTCAAAAACCTACCCACATCCTGGTTGACACGTTCCACCTGCCCATTACTCTCTGGGTGGTACCCCGAGGTAAGGCTTACCGAGACCCCCAACCGTTCCATGAACGCTCCCCAAACTCTGGAAGTGAACTGGGGACCTCGGTCAGACACAATATCCTCGGGGACCCCATAGTGCCGGAAAACATGGGTGAATAGGGCCTCAGCGGTTTGTAGGGCAGTAGGGAGACCCGGCATGGGAAGGAGACGACAGGCCTTGGAAAACCGATCCACAACGACCAAAATGGTGGTATTCCCCTGGGAGGGGGGAAGGTCGGTTACGAAATCCACCGATAGGTGGGACCATGGTCGTTGTGGAACGGGCAGGGGATGTAGCTTACCCCTGGGCAAATGTCTAGGCGCCTTACACTGGGCACACACCGAGCAGGAGGAGACATAAACCCTCACATCCCTGGCTAACGTTGGCCACCAGTATTTCATGCTAAGACAGTGCAATGTCCGGCCAATACCTGGATGTCCAGAGGAGGGTGATGTATGAGCCCAATAAATAAGTCGATCACGAATCTCGAGCGGAACGTACGTCCGCCCCACAGGACACTCGGGGGGAGTAGGGTCGGTACGCAGTGCCCGCTCGATTTCCGAATCGACCTCCCACACCACCGGAGCCACCAAACAAGACTCCGGCAGTATGGAAGTAGGCTCGTTGGACCTCTCCTCTGTGTCATACCGCCGGGACAGGGCGTCTGCCTTACCATTCTGGGACCCAGGGATGTATGTGATCTTAAAAACGAACCGGGTTAGGAACATGTTCCACCTAGCCTGACGAGGGTTCAATCTCCTAGCTGCCCGGATGTACTCCAGGTTACGGTGATCCGTCAGAATGAGGAAAGGGTGTTGAGCCCCCTCAAGCCAATGCCTCCACACCTTTAGGGCCTGGACTACGGCTAACAGCTCCCTGTCCCCGACATCATAGTTACTCTCCGCCGAGCTGAGCTTCTTAGAGTAGAACGCACAGGGGCGGAGTTTAGGTGGCGTGCCGGACCGTTGTGATAGAACTGCCCCAATACCAGTCTCAGACGCGTCTACCTCAACCTGGAATGGTAAAGAGGGATCCGGATGCGCCAGCACAGGAGCCAAGGTGAACAGGTTCTTAAGTTTGACAAATGCCCTGTCCGCCTCAGCCGACCACTGCAAGCGAACCGGACCCCCCTTTAGCAGGGACGTAATGGGAGCTGCAACCTGTCCAAAACCCTGAATAAACCTCCGGTAGTAATTAGCAAAACCCAAGAACTGCTGCACCTCTTTTACAGTGGTTGGAGTTTGCCAATTACGCACGGCCGATACCCGGTCTACCTCTATCTCCACACCAGACGCGGACAACCGATAACCCAAAAAGGAGACGGACTCCTGGAAGAACAGGCATTTCTCTGCCTTGACATACAAGTCATGCTCCAACAGTCGTCTCAACACTCGGCGTACCTGGGCTACATGCTCGGCTCGAGTAGCAGAGTACACTAGGATGTCGTCAATGTAAACTACTACTCCCTGCCCATGCATGTCCCGGGAAAATCTCGTCAACAAAGGATTGGAAGACTGAAGGAGCATTCATTAAACCGTATGGCATGACGAGATACTCGTAATGACCCGAGGTGGTGCTAAATGCTGTCTTCCATTCATCCCCCTCCCCTAATGCGCACCAGATTGTACGCGCTCCTGAGATCCAACTTTGTGAAGAACCGCTCCGCGTAATGACTCCGTCATCGCCGCAATCAGTGGAAGTGGGTAGCTGTATTTAACTGTGATCTGATTGAGACTACGATAATCAATACACGGGCGCAATCCCCGTCCTTCTTCTTCACAAAGAAGAAACTCGAGGAGACTGGGGAAGTAGAGAATCGTATGTATCCCTGTGCCAAGGACTCGGCTATGTATGTCTCCATAGCCGCAGTTTCCTCTTGAGACAGGGGATACACATGACTCCGGGGAAGAGCCGCTCCGGTCTGGAGATTTATCGCACAGTCCTCCTGTCTATGAGGAGGTAGCCGTGCTGCCCTCGATTTGCTAAACACGAGTGCTAAATCCTCATACTCGGGGAATGCGCAGTGCGGGCACTTGGTTCGGACTCTCTACCGAGGTCGCCCCTATGGAAACACCTAGACATCTCCCCTACACACTGGGCAGACCACTCCATAAGAGCCCTCTGTTGCCACGCTATGGTAGGATCATGGGTGCTTAACCAGGGAAGGCCCAACACCACTGGGTATGCAGGAGAGTCAATCAGATAGAACTGAATGATTTCCTCATGACCCCCCTGCGTCGTCATCGTCAGCGGTGCTGTGACATCCCTGATCAGACCCGACCCCAACGGCCGGCTGTCTAATGCGTGGACAGGGAATGGAACTTCTACCGGCCGAAGGGGAATTCCTAACCTAGCACAAAATGCTCGATCAATAAAGTTCCCAGCTGCGCCTGAATCTACTAGCGCCTTATGCTGGGAATGAGGTGCCACCTGTGGAAACCTCACAGGAATACTCATGTGACCAACAGAGAGCTCTGGGTAAGTGGGGCACCTACTCACCTGAAATGACTCCCCAGTGCGTGGCCTGCTTTCACCTCTCCCAGGAGACCCTCCCCAGCACCTGGCCGCAGTGTGTCCTCCACGACCGCAGGTGGTGCAGGAGATGGCCCCCCTCGGGTTCCCTCTCCTCCTCTCTCTAGCGCCAGCACCTCCGAGCTTCATAGGAATCGGCTCGGAGGTGCTGGAGGGTGGACTGGACGACCCCCACTCGGGACGTCCGCGGGTAGCCAGCAGGGTGTCCAGACGGATGGAAATGTCCACCAACTGGTCAAACGACAAGTTGGTGTCCCTGCAGGCCAGCTCTCGACGAACGTCCTCTCGTAGACTACACCGGTACTGGTCGATGAGGGCCCTCTCATTCGACCCCGCATCCGCCGCTAGTGTCGGGAACTCCAGTGCGA
The DNA here is from genome assembly GCF_020615455.1 of Coregonus clupeaformis. NCBI lineage: Eukaryota > Metazoa > Chordata > Actinopteri > Salmoniformes > Salmonidae > Coregonus > Coregonus clupeaformis. The sequence goes on from NC_059201.1 coordinate 53,314,386, forward strand.
ACTCCTGTGCGCTCCTCTTCCCCTGTCGGAGGTGGAATAGACGCTCTCCCGCCGCTTTCCCCTCAGGTGGATGATCGAAGACAGCTCTGAAGCGGCGGGAGAACTCCGCGTAGGTGATGGTAGCGGCGTCTATTCCCCTCCATTCGGCGTTGGCCCACTCCAACGCCTTGCCGGAGAGACAGGAGATGAGGGCGGAGACGCTCCGTATCCCGAGGGCGCCGGGTGTATGGTGGCAAGGTAAAGTTCCACCTGCAGGAGGAATCCCTGACACCCGGCTGCAGAACCGGCCATATGCCCTCGGGAGCGAGAGCCGAATGCCACTGGGTTCCGGTGCTGAGAGAGGAGGACTGGCCGTTGGTGATGAGTTGTTGTAAGGGTCCTTGGCCACCTCTTGATTCACCAATCGGCACATAGTTTTGGACACCTCGTCCATGGCGGTCCCGAGTTGCCGGATCAGGGCGTCCTGGAAGTTGATCCGGTCCAGCAGGGATTCGGGTGCCGCCACTGTTCCTGCTGACTCCATAAGTGGTGTGTTGTTCTGTCACTAGACCGATGTGGATGTGGTGGAGGAGTCAAGCGCAGGAAACAGAGGTTAGTCCAACAAGACTTTAATAGTCTCAATAATACAAGTGGAGACACTCGACCTCGAAAATATAAAAAGAGGCGAGGGAAAATTACGCACACGCGTAAAACACTAAACATGAGACAAAACGGAATAGGCACGTAGCATCGACAAAGTGGCAACAAAATAACAACACACAATTACCATAGAGCAAAACAAGGAACTTATAAGACACGTAATCAACACTCAAACAGACACAGGTGTGACAGACAGACAAAAGCAATCAAACACAGAAACATAGAGCGGTGGCAGCTAATACTCCGGGGACGGCGAACGCCGAAGCCTGCCCAAACCAGGAGGAGGAGCAGCCTCGGCCGAAACCGTGACACACTGCACCTGCAAATCTGTGTACATGACCAATAAACTTTGATTTGATTTTGATTCGGTGTCGATAATTTTTGGTTTATCATCCCAGCTCTATTATGTATTATTGATTGCTGCAGTAATGGAAAATAATCATGAGAAAACTTCAGATAGAATGGTGGCATTGGAGCATCTGTTATTTTTGTAGTTAAACACAGTAAATAGAGCTTTATACAAACAATTAATGTTTTATCTCAAATAAATAACCAAACATCTCATACACTCTCCTCCATATTTATTTGGACAGTGAAGCTAACATTTTGAATTTGCCTCTACACTCCAGCATTTTGGATTTGAGATCAAATGTTTCATATGAGGCAACAGTACAGAATGTCACCTTTTATTTTAGGGTATTTTCAGACATACCAGTTTTAGCATTTAGAAATGAAAGCACTTTATATATCTAGTCCTCCCATTTGAAGATGTCTTTGGTACAGTTGAAGTCGGAAGTTTACATACACTTAGGTTGGAGTCATTAAAACTCATTTTTCAACCACTCCACAAATGTCTTGTTAACAAACTATAGTTTTGGCAAGTCGGTTAGGACATCTACTTTGTGCATGACACAAGTAATTTTTCCAACAATTGTTTACAGACAGATTATTTCACTTATAATTCACTGTATCACAATTCTAGTGGGTCAGAGGTTTACATACACTAAGTTGACTGTGCCTTTAAACAGCTTGGAAAATTCCAGAAAGCGATGTCATGGCTTTAGAAGCTTCTGATAGGCTAATTGACATCATTTGAGTCAATTGGAGGTGTACCTGTGGCTGTATTTCAAGGCCTACCTTCAAACTCAGTGCCTCTTTGCTTGACATCATGGGGAAATCAAAATAAATCAGCCAAGACCTCAGAAAAATTCTTGTAGACCTCCACAAGTCTGGTTCATCCTTGGGAGCAATTTCCAAACACCTGAAGGTACCACGATCATCTTTACAAACAATAGTACGCAAGTATAAACACCATGGGACCACGCAGCCATCATCCTGCTCAGGAAGGAGATGCATTCTGTCTCCTAGAGTTGAACGTACTTTGGTGCGACAAGTGCAAATCAATCCCAGAACAACAGCAAAGGACGTTGTGAAGATACTGGAGGAAACAGGTACAAAAGTATCTATATTCACAGTAAAACAAGTCCTATATCGACATAACCTGAAAGGCTGCTCGGCAAGGAAGAAGCCACTGCTCCAAAACCGACATAAAAAAGCCAGACTATGGTCTGCAACTGCACATGGGGACAAAGATCGTACTTTTTGGAGAAATGTCCTCTGGTCTGATGAAACAAACATTTTACTGTTTGGCCGTAATGACCATCGTTATGTTTGGAGGAGAAAGGGGGTTGCTTAAAAGCCGAAGAACACCATCCCAACCATGAAGCACGGGGGTGGCAGCATCATGCTGTGGGGGTGCTTTGTTGCAGGAGGGACTGGTGCACTTCACAAAATAGATGGCATCATGAGGAACGAAAAATTATGTGGATATATTGAAGCAACATCTCAAGACATCTGTCAGGAAGTTAAAGCTTGGTCGCAAATAGGTCTTCCAAATGGACAATGACCCCAAGCATACTTCCAAAGTTGTGGCAAAATGGCTTAAGGACAACAAAGTCAAGGTATTGGAGTGGCCATCACAAAGCCCTGACCTCAATCGTATAGAACATTTGTGGGCAGAACTGAAAAAGCATGTGGGAGCAAGGAGGCCTATAAACCTGACTCAGTTACACCAGCTCTGTCAGGAGGAATGGGCTAAAATTCACCCAACTTATTGTGGGAAGCTTGTGGAACGCTACCCGAAACGTTTGACCCAAGTTAAACAATTTAAAGGCAATGCTACCAAACGCTTATCCAAAGCGACTTACAGTCATGCGTGCATACATTTGTGTATGGATGGTCCCGGGGATCGAACCCACTACCCTGGCGTTACAAGCGCCGTGCTCTACCAGCTGAGCTACAGAGGACAAATACTAATTGAGTGTATGTAAACTTCTGACCCACTGGGAATGTGATGAAATAAATAAAAGCTGAAATAAATAATTCTCTCTACTATTATTCTGACATTTCACATTCTTAAAATAAAGTGGTGATCCTAACTGACCTAAGACAGGGACTTTTTACTAGGATTAAATGTCAGGAATTGTGAAAAACTGAGTTTAAATGTATTTGGCTAAGGTGTATGTAAACTTCAGACTTCAACTGTATTTGGATAAAATTCCCTTATTATGTTTTAAAGTAGTCAAAAGTTTACTATTTGGTCCCACACAATGACTACATCAATCTTGTGACTACACACTCGTTGGATACATTTGCAGCTTGTTTTGGTTGTGTTTCAGATTATGTTTTGCCCAACATTATGTTAATAGTGAATAATGACTGGAGTAATTTTCTATCTAAGTGAGTAGATAAGATGTTTCTGAACACTTCTAAATGAATCCTGATGATTAAGAAAATGAATCATGAATAATGATGAATAACTGCTCTTTCAACTACCAAAGTTCAGCAAAGTTCAAATGGGAATACAATGTCGGGATATTTTGTTTATTTATACAACAGATTAATGTGTTATCACTGTGCTTCATCTAATACAGAACCAAATTACCTGGATTGCAATTGAGATTACATTAAAAGTACACGGTGCAAGTGATCAATGCCGTTCGAGATTCTGTGCAGATTATTACAGCAATTGTGAAGATCTCCACATACCTGCAATGACCTATGCATGCTATCTTGAACATGCACACTTTATATGATTACATAAGAAGAACTTTATAGTTACAGTAACCTCAAAATGTTGCCATGGATGTTTTACTCATTTTAAGGTTGAATGTTACAAGTTTCAACATTTAAAGGAGATGTATCTACTGCTTGGATAGTTCCATCTGAGCCACTGGCTTAATCTCATTATTTTACTTTTCTTTTTGGTTGAGTTGGACACGTGAATCCAACATATCATTTGTTAACTTGTCGATAAATTAATAAGCTATTTATTGTATTTCAAAAGTGATATTGAAACATGTTTGGTTGTCAACGCAACCAAATATCAACCTTTGAAGGAGATTTCTCTTCTGCTTGGATGGTTCCACTGACTTATTGGCTTTAATTCCAATTTGTCTACAAATTAATAATTGATATGTTGGGTTCACGTCAATGCACTTTCAGTAATGTTTGATTTGATTTAGTCCTATTCCTTAACTTAGATTTTTGGTTGAGATGGAGACGTGAATCCAACATATCAATTATTGTTTTTTAGACAAACTGGAATTATAGCCACACTAAGTCAGTGGCACAGATGGAACTATCCAAGCAGAAGATACATCTCCTTCAAATGTTGATATTTCGCTGCGTTGACAACCAAACACAATTCAATATCACTAAATATCATTAAATGTGAAATCAACCAGAGATTGAAACCCTAGGCCTGTTTCATTGTCTATTTTTTAGATAAATAGATCTATATTTAATTCTGTATTGAATTTAAACAATAGCTGTGGTTGACTTTGCAAACGCTATATAGGCCTAAATAGCATCATTGATGATATAAGTGATAAATGTATGGTGACATTTAATTTGCTCTGTTAAATTTTGGAGTGACTTTGATAGCAACAGGGAATCTATTTCATTTTTAGGTGGAGATCTCTCAATAATAATTCTCACAATAGTACATTGGTAATGGTCAGTGAAAAATATCATAGCTAAGTAGGGCTGGGCTTAAAACCCTGGATGGGAGACCAAAAGGTAGCTGTAGATATATAAATTCTCCAGTAGGAGGTGCTGCCTAGCCTATTGTTTTTTCCTTCTGATAGTGGCTATAATGTTGAAGATCTGACGTTGTTTTAAAAGGACAAATTCAAAATATTTTATACTAGGTTTGTCTATGTGGACATTTGGTTACCATGATGACACAATCCTGTGGTTGAAATTTCACCCTCAAAACAACAGTTTTTACATTGATGATGACCAATGTATTTTCCACGTAGATTCCAAGTCACAATACATTGACAAATTACGTTGAAACAACGTTGATTCAACCAGTTTGTGCCCAGCGGGTTATGACATCTTCAAATGGGGGGACTACATATACAAAGCTTTCATTTCTAAACAGTAAAACAGGTATGTATGAAAATACCCTCAAATAAAAGGTGCAATTCTGTCACCTCATGTGAAACATTTGATCCAAAATGCTGGAGTATAGGGCCAAATTTACAATTTTAGCTTCACTTTCCAAATACATACGGAGGGGAGTGTATCTCTAAAAATCTATTATTTCATAGTAAGGGAACAGAAAGATAAAAGTGCACTGGGTTGCTTCCTTATAGTATGAGAACAGCCTTACTTTCAGAAAATGTATGGTATTGCTGTTTTCCCCCAAGGGCCCAGGCTCAAGCAAAACCTGTGATACAAATGGTGCCATAAACATATAATAAAACCAAGATCTTCTATTATATTGACAAGATAGTCGAGTGACCGCTCTAACAATGGAAATACATGTCCTCAAAGATGAAAGGCAGGCGGGACGAGGCGAGATCATGTGGAACTCTTCTAGCCAATGAGAGGGCAGATACTATAACGACACAGGATGAGACCCAGATGCAGATACAGGAGGCAGATGGTTAGAGTCTTTGAGATTGATTAATTTACAAGGGGCAGGCAAAAGGCAGGTCCAGGCCAGGCAGAGAGTCGTAATCCAAAATCAAATTGTATTTGTCACATACACGTGTTTAGCAGATGTTATAGTGGGTGTAGCGAAATGCTTGTGCTTCTAGCTCCAACAGTGCAGTAATATCTAACAAGTACTATCTAACAATTTCACAACATATACCCAATACACACAAAACTAGTAAGGAATGGGATTTAAGAATATATACACATATGGACAAGCAATGACAGAGTGGCATGGACTAAGATACAGTCGAATATTATAGAATAGAATGCAGTATATACATATGAGATGAAAAGTGCAAGATATGTAAACATTATTAAAGTGACTAGTGTTCCATTCTTGAGGGAAACCTGTTTCAGTCTTCCAGAGATTTGAGACTGGGACGGAGGTTAACCTTCCAGCAGGACAATGACCCTAAGCATACTGCTAAAGCAACACTCGAGTGGTTTAAGGGGAAACATTTAAATGTCTTGGAATGGCCTAGTCAAAGCCCAGACCTCAATCCAATTGAGAATCTGTGGTATGACTTAAAGATTGCTGTACACTAGCAGAACCCATCCAACTTTGAAGGAGCTGGAGCAGTTTGGCCTTGAAAAATCCCAGTGACTAGATGTGCCAAGCTTATAGAGACATACCCCAAGAGACATGCAGCTGTAATCGCTGCAAAAGGTGGCTCTACAAAGTATTGACTTTTGGTGGGTGAACAGTTATGCACGCTCAAGTTTCCTGTTTTTTTGTCTTATTTCTTGTTGTTGCATCTTCAAAGTGGTAGGCATGTTGTGTAAATCAAATGATACAAACCCCCAAAAAATCAATTTCAATTCCATGCATATAAACAAAAAAGCATATATCATTTTGGTCAAACTTGTGCTTTAGCAAACACAAATACCGTTCTCAGACAGTGTCTACAGACCCTCTAACAACTCAGAAATAAACGTTTCAACAATAAGAACTTTACGGGACTTCCGGCGGCGATGTGTCGAGGAGCAGCAGCAAACTAAAGCGGCTGTGTAGCTCCAACTATATTTTAACTAATTATTCAACACCTAGTTATACATTTTGTTAACTAATTGTCCAAGATATCAGTTACATGGAAAAACGACTTAGAAACGCACAAAAGCAGACACTTTTGACGAAAAACACAAACATTTCATCTCTTCCTGCAGCTGCTGCTAGCAAGGAAAATGGCGGAGAATGGAGAGATGGAGAGAGATTATGCAGTTCTAAAGGAGATTCGCAAAATGAACAAAAATCTTGGAGAAAATTGCGAAAGTGGGCAAAGATGTGGCTGAAATAAAACATACAGTGGGCGCAATGAAAACAAAAGTGGACACTCTCGACAACAAAGTTACAAACGCTGAAGAGAGGATATCAACTTTGGAGGACAAGAACACCCGCCTAAACGACACTGTTGGAAAAAATGGAGACTGTGATCGAAAAACTTGAAGAACGACTTCAATACCAGGAATATTACAGCCCGAGAAACACTTCGGATCAGAGCGGTTCCCGAAATCCACATAAATACGGTGGATTGTGTGAAATACATTTTACGAAATCAATTTGAGGACCCACTGTAGGATGTTAACAACATGACCATCGAGAGAACACATCGGACACCGACTACACTGCGCCCAGGATCAGCCCCACGCAACATCCGGCCTATCCAGGTGAAATTCGTACAATACACCGACGGGGAGAAGGTCCGGCTCAGAGCAAAATAACTTAGGACTTTTCACTGGAAAGGGACAAAGATGGAGTTTTTCCCTGACTTTTCCAAGGAGGCTAAGGACAAGAGAAATGTGTTCACACGGTGAGGCATACTGAAATACTCGTTGCAATATCCTGCCATGTTCTGGGTTACTATGAGAGGATCACTACATCATTTCACAGACCTAAAGGAGGCAAAGAAGTGTGTCACGGACGTCAACGAGGCCAAACAAATTGAGTAGCGTGGTAGGCTACGGAAGCAATTAAAGCAATTAAAACGCTGTGTAAAGATGCTGGTCTTCATGATATATGGAGATTGATCAACCCAACCGCTCGTGATTACACATTCTTTTTGAATAGGCACACACTGTTTATTCACGCATCGACTACTTTCTGATCTCACACTCTCTCATAGATAAAGTGGGTGCTTGCAGTGTGGGCACGATAGCTATGACAGATCATGCACCCATGGATCTGACTGTTGGAGTAGGAGAAGAAAGAGAAACATGTAAATGTTGGCGAATGAACACCAGCCTCTTACAGGACAAGGTGTTTTGTGAATTCCTTAAAACACACAGTATGATATTCTTTGAAACAAACAACGATAGTGCGAAACAGGTACTTGTCTGGGAAGATTTTAAAGCTTACATTCGCGGAGTAATGATACAACGATCAGCTACTATTAAGAAATTAAATCAACAGAAAATGGATCAACTTGAAACAAAGCTCAAAACGCTGGAGAGGGAATAATGGTCCAATCCTAACAACATTTCTCTGGTAAATCTGACGAAAACCAAATTCGTGCTGAATACATTATTCAGTCAAAAAGCTGAATATTCCCTGTACAGGCTGAAGCAGAGATGTTACGAATCAGGTGAAAAGGCAGGAGAACTGTTGGCCAGTCAATTGAAATCTAGAGAAACAGATCGGCAAGTAGGTGGAATCAGAAATAAGACAGGCAAGCTGATTACCAATCATAAATAAATAAATAATATATTTTGAGAATTCTATCAGGAACTTTATACTTCAGACGGTCCTTTAGATATGCAGAAAGCAGAGGCATTCTTTCAGAATTTGAACCTTCCTAAACAAACAGAGGAAGACAAGAATTGGCTCGACCGCCCCATTACTTTGGAGGATTTGACCAAAACTATAAGACAAGCACCCAGTGGTAAAACTCCAGGGTTGGATGGGATACCCAGGGATTTCTATAAAAGGTTTGCAGAGCAGCTTAGCCCAGAAATATTGAAAACATTTAACACATCGATTGACACAGGTGAGCTCCCACCTTCTATGAGTGATGCAGAAATCACCCTAATCCTCAAAAGGGAAAGGATCCCCATGAGTGTGGGAGCTACCGTCCAATTTCTTTGATAAATTGTGATGGAAAATTGTTTACAAAACTTCTGGCTATGAGGGTGAATCATATCATTAAGAAAATCATAAATCCAGGTGGTATTTTATGAAAGGCAGAACTTAATCTGATCATTTTAGACACCTATTGTATGTCATCTGGAAGGCAAAAGATTTGGATACTTCAGTGGCAACCTTATCCCTAGATGCAAAGAAAGCCTTTGATAGGGTGGGCTGAGACTACCTGCATTATACTATAAATACATTTGGATTTGGACTTGGACAGGGCTTTCAGAATATTATTAAACTTATGTGCAATGACCCCAAATCCATAGTAGTCACTAACGGACTACGATCATCTCCATTTTCAGTAGGACGAGGCACGAAACAAGGTGACTGTCTCTCGCCTCTCCTATTTATTATAGCATTAGAACCATTAGCCGAAGCCATTAGGCTGCATCAGTCAATCAAATGGGGTTAATATGGGAGGTAGGGAGAATAAACTACTGCTTTATGCAGACAACATATTACTATTAATGTCAGACCCCCAACTCTACATAACGCCTTTACTGGTCCTAGTCAATGCATTTTCAGAGATATCGGGCTATAAAGTAAACTGGACCAAATCTGAAGTAATGCCACTATCAAAACATTGTCTGAGAAATGTCTTCCTCAGCTGGAGGTTTCAATGGGTCCCGAAAAACTTGAGGTTACCTGGGGATCACTTTAAATCCTGGTCTAAAGAACATGATTTCTGACAACCTTAACCCACTATTGAACAAAATTCTACTCCAGTTTAAGAGCTGGGATAAGCTACAAATCTCATTATGGGGTAGGATACAGGTTATAAAGATGGTCATAGCTCCTAAAATAAATGATGTCATCAGCGTGTTACCATTGTCCATACCTGTCTATACTTTTAAATCCATAGACAAAATGATTACAGAGTTCATTTGGGCCGGTAAAAGGGCCAGGATGAAACTAGTGAGATTACAGGCAAAGACTGAGAAGGGAGTATTAAAGCTCCCTAACATGCAATTATATCAAGAAGCCTTTGTAGATGCCCAAATAGGCTCTCTCTTTATTGAGAACTCGACTAGGCCAATTTGGGTGGACATGGAAGAGGAACTTAATGCCCCATTCAGAGCATCAGATTATTTGAGTCAACAAAAGGTGGGACTGCAGAATCCAATAATGTCCCATACTAAAAATATATGGAGTCAGATTTATAAGTGAGAGTGATCTTCACCTTTCTTGACAAGCTCTGCTTCGTTATGGAACAATCCTAAATTGAAAATAGGGGGACACATGGTTTTCTGGAAAGATTGGTATAGAAAGGGGATAAAGAACATTGGTTGTCTGTATCAAGAAAACACATGTACATCTTTTGAAGAACTAAGGTCCAAGTATAATTTACAGAAACAAGTATTTTGGAGATACATTATCTCCAGTTTAGAGATTATATGTTTAAGGTAGTACAGAATAACAACAAATTCCCTGTGCATTCTGATATAATGGTTAAGATAGAAATCCTTTGCAAATTACCACATACAGCAGGGCTTATACAGTGGGGAGAACAAGTATTTGATACACTGCCGATTTTGCAGGTTTTCCTACTTACAAAGCATGTAGAGGTCTGTAATTTATATCATAGGTACACTTCAACTGTGAGAGACGGAATCTAAAAAATCCAGAAAATCACATTGTATGATTTTTAAGTAATTAATTTGCATTTTATTGCATGACATACAGTGGGGAAAAAAAGTATTTAGTCAGCCACCAATTGTGCAAGTTCTCCCACTTAAAAAGATGATTGAGGCCTGTAATTTTCATCATAGGTACACGTCAACTATGACAGACAAATTGAGAATTTTTTTCCAGAAAATCACATTGTAGGATTTCTTATGAATTTATTTGCAAATTATGGTGGAAAATAAGTATTTGGTCACCTACAAACAAGCACGATTTCTGGCTCTCACAGACCTGTAACTTCTTCTTTAAGAGGCTCCTCTGTCCTCCACTCGCTACCTGTATTAATGGCACCTGTTTTAACTTGTTATCAGTATAAAAGACACCTGTCCACAACCTTAAACAGTCACACTCCAAACTCCACTATGGCCAAGACCAAAGAGCTGCAAAGGACACCAGAAACAAAATTGTAGACCTGCACCAGGCTGGGAAGACTGAATCTGCAATAGGTAAGCAGCTTGGTTTGAAGAAATCAACTGTGGGAGCAATTATTAGGAAATGGAAGACATACAAGACCACTGATAATCTCCCTCGATCTGGGGCTCCACGCAAGATCTCACACTGTGGGGGTCAAAATGATCACAAGAACGGTGAGCAAAAATCCCAGAACCACACGGGGGGACCTAGTGAATGACCTGCAGAGAGCTGGGACCAAAGTAACAAAGCCTACCATCAGTAACACACTACGCCGCCAGGGACTTAAATCCTGCAATGCCAGACGTGTCCCTCTGCTTAAGCCAGTACATGTCCAGGCCCGTCTGAAGTTCGCTAGAGTGCATTTGGATGATCCAGAAGAGGATTGGGAGAATGTCATATGGTCAGATGAAACTAAAATAGAACTTTTTGGTAAAAACTCAACTCGTCGTGTTTGGAGGACAAAGAATGCTGAGTTGCATCCAAAGAACACCATACCTACTGTGAAGCATGGGGGTGGAAACATCATGCTTTGGGGCTGTTTTTCTGCAAAGGGACCAGGACGACTGATCCGTGTAAAGGAAAGAATGAATGGGGCCATGTATCGTGAGATTTTGAGTGAAAACCTCCTTCCATCAGCAAGGGCATTGAAGATGTAACGTGGCTGGGTCTTTCAGCATGACAATGATCCCAAACACACCGCCCGGGCAACGAAGGAGTGGCTTCGTAAGAAGCATTTCAAGGCCTAGCCAGTCTCCAGATCTCAACCCCATAGAAAATCTTTGGAGGGAGTTGAAAGTCTGTGTTGCCCAGCGACAGCCCCAAAACATCACTGCTCTAGAGGAGATCTGCATGGAGGAATGGGCCAAAATACCAGCAACAGTGTGTGAAAACCTTGTGAAGACTTACAGAAAACGTTTGACCTGTGTCATTGCCAACAAAGGGTATATAACAAAGTATTGAGAAACTTTTGTTATTGATCAAATACTTATTTTCCACCATAATCTGCAAATAAATTCATTAAAAATCCTACAATGTGATTTTCTGGAATTTTCTTTCTCATTTTGTCTGTCATAGTTGACGTGTACCTATGATGAAAATTACAGGCCTCTCTCATCTTTTTTAAGTGGGAGAACTTGCACAATTGGTGGCTGACTAAATACTTTTTTCCCCACTGTAAGTATTTGATCACCTACCAACCAGTAAGAATTCCGGCTCTCACAGACCTGTTAGTTTTTCTTTAAGAAGCCCTCCTGTTCTCCACTCATTACCTGTATTAACTGCACCTGTTTGAACTCGTTACCTGTATAAAAGACACCTGTCCACACACTCAATCAAACAGACTCCAACCTCTCCCCAATGGCCAAGACCAAAGAGCTGTGTAAGGACATCAGGGATAAAATTGTAGACCTGCACAAGGCTGGGATGGGCTACAGGACAATAGGCAAGCAGCTTGGTGAGAAGGCAACAACTGTTGGCGCAATTATTCGAAAATGGAAGAAGTTCAAGATGACGTCAATCACCCTCGGTCTGGGGCTCCATGCAAGATCTCACCTCGTGGGGCATCAATGATCATGAGGAAGGTGAGGGATCAGCCCAGAACTACACGGCAGGACCTGGTCAATGACCTGAAGAGAGCTGGGACCACAGTCTCAAAGAAAACCGTTAGTAACACACTACGCCATTATGGATTAAAATCCTGCAGCGCACGCAAGGTCCCCCTGCTCAAGCCAGCGCATGTCCAGGCCCATCTGAAGTTTGCCAATGACCATCTGGATGATCCAGAGGAGGAATGGGAGAAGGTCATGTGGTCTGATGAGACAAAAATAGAGCTTTTTGGTCTAAACTCCACTCGCCGTGTTTGGAGGAAGAAGAAGGATGAGTACAACCCCAAGAACACCATCCCAACCGTGAAGCATGGAGGTGGAAACATCATTCTTTGGGGATGCTTTTCTGCAAAGAGGACAGCACGACTGCACCGTATTGAGGGGAGGATGGATGGGGCCATGTATCGCGAGATCTTGGCCAACAACCTCCTTCCCTCAGTAAGAGCATTGAAGATGGGTTGTGGCTGGGTCTTCCAGCATGACAACGACCCGAAACACACAGCCAGGGCAACTAAGGAGTGGCTCCGTAAGAAGCATCTCAAGGTCCTGGAGTGGCCTAGCCAGTCTCCAGACCTGAACCCAACAGAAAATCTTTGGAGGGGAGCTGAAAGTCCGTATTGTCCAGCGACAGCCCCCGAAACCTGAAGGATCTGGAGAAGGTCTGTATGGAGGAGTGGGCCAAAATCCCTGCTGCAGTGTGTGCAAACCTGGTCAAGACCTACAGGAAACGTATGATCTCTGTAATTGCAAACAAAGGTTTCTGTGCCAAATATTAAGTTCTGCTTTTCTGATGTATCAAATACTTATGTCATGCAATAAAATGCAAATTAATTACTTAAAAATCATACAATGTGATTTTCTGGATTTTTTAGATTCCGTCTCTCACAGTTGAAGTGTACCTATGATAAAAATTACAGACCTCTACATGCTTTGTAAGTAGGAAAACCTGCAAAATCGGCAGTGTATCAAATACTTGTTCTCCCCACTGTATATAGCCAAATTACAGGTGGATTTAATGGAACTTGTAAAGGCCTAAAGGCCGTATGGGAAAAATACTTGGAGGTAATATTTGGAGAGGAGGAATGGAATATAATAGTATAACAGATGGTCCTCCCTATGAGAGATGCCCGGTCCAAGCTGATTCAATTTAAAGTGTTCAGTAGGATTTATTGGACTCCTCTGGAGGTTGAACAGAATGGGTTTGATAGAATCCAACCTATGCTGGAGATGTCAGTCAAGTACAGGTGATATGATCCATATGTTCTGTAACTGTCCAAGCTTGCATACCTTTTGGCAGAAGGTAATGGAAAAGATTGGGGATATTCTGGGTACCACAATACTTGCAAATCCTGCTTTGCTATTACTGAATATCACTAAGGATATTGATAGACTGAGAAGCTCATGTTTAAACTGGCTAAAAGTTGCTCTAACCACTCCCTCATATAAGGAATGGTATATAGCCTTGGCAGAAACAGCTTCATATGAAAGATTGATGAAAACAAACACTTCATTGAAGAATCCCTACTGTTGACCAATCACCAACAAAGGGGCGTAGACTTCGGATACCAAACTTCGACTAGCCTCAAGAAAAAAAAGGTGTGCTCGAACAGCCGGAAAAGAAAACTGCCGAATGCTGCCGAACACCAAAACGAGCAAAAACATCACAACATTTAGACTGGAAAGCCTACTGTCAGCTTTAGGGGTCAAATGTAAATGCAGTCAAAGTTGAGATTTTTGAAGTAATGATCGATTTCGGCCATTTTCACTGAATATAAAGAAAACATTTATGCATATACAGTGAGGGGAAAAAAGTATTTGATCCCCTGTTGATTTTGTAAGTTTGCCCACTGACAAAGAAATGATCAGTCTATAATTTTAATGGTAGGTTTATTTGAACAGTGAGAGACAGAATAACAACAAAACAATACAGAAAAACGCATGTCAAAAATGTTAGAAATTGATTTGCATTTTAAATGAGGGAAATAAGTATTTTACCCCCTCTCAATCAGAAAGATTTCTGGCTCCCAGGTGTCTTTTATACAGGTAACAAGGTGAGATTAGGAGCACACTCTTAAAGGGAGTGCTCCTAATCTCAGCTTGTTACCTGTATAAAAGACACCTGTCCACAGAAGCTATCAATCAATCAGATTCCAAACTCTCCACCATGGCCAAGACCAAAGAGCTCTCCAAGGATGTCAGGGACAAGATTGCAGACCTACACAAGGCTGGAATGGGCTACAAGACCATCGCCAAACAGCTTGGTGAGAAGGTGACAACAGTTGGTGCGATTATTCGCAAATGGAAGAAACACAAAAGAACTGTCAATCTCCCTCGGCCTGGGGCTCCATGCAAGATCTCACCTTGTGGAGTTGCAATGATCATGAGAACAGTGAGGAATCAGCCCAGAACTACACGGGAGGATCTTGTCAATGATCTCAAGGCAGCTGGGACCATAGTCACCAAGAAAACAATTGGTAACACATTACGCCGTGAAAGACTGAAATCCTGCAGCGCCCGCAAGGTCCCCCTGCTCAAGAAAGCACATATACAGGCCCGTCTGAAGTTTGCCAATATACATCTGAATGATTCAGAGGAGAACTGGGTGACAGTGTTGTGGTCAGATGAGACCAAAATCGAGCTCTTTGGCATCAACTCAACTCGCTGCGTTGGGAGGAGGAGGAATGCTGCCTATGACCCCAAGAACAACATCCCCACCGTCAAACATGGAGGTGTAAACATCATACTTTGGGGGTGTCTTTCTGCTAAGGGGACAGGACAACTTCACCGCATCAAAGGGACGATGGACGGGCCATGTACCGTCAAATCTTGGGTGAGAACCTCCTTCCCTCAGCCAGGGCATTGAAAATAGGTTGTGGATGGGTATTCCAGCATGACAATGACCCAAAACACACGGCCAAGGCAACAAAGGAGTGGCTCAAGAAGAAGCACATTAAGGTCCTGGAGTGGCCTAGCCAGTCTCCAGACCTTAATCCCATAGAAAATCTGTGGAGGGAGCTGAAGGTTCGAGTTGCAAAACGTCAGCCTCGAAACCTTAATGACTTGGAGAAGATCTGAAAAGATGAGTGGGACAATATCCCTCCTGAGATGTGTGCAAACCTGGTGGCCAACTACAAGAAAAGTCTGACCTCTGTGATTGCCAACAAGGGTTTTGCCACCAAGTACTAAGTCATGTTTTGCAGAGGGGTCAAATACTTATTTCCCTCATTTAAAATGCAAATCAATTTATAACATTTTTGACATGTGTTTTTCTGGATATTTTTGTTGTTATTCTGTCTCTCACTGTTCAAATAAACCGACCATTAAAATTATAGACTGATCATGTCTTTGTCAGTGGGCAGGGGATCAAATACTTTTTTCCCTCACTGTACCATATATAGTGCCTTCGGAAAGTATTACAGCCTTATTCTAAAATTGATTAATTTGTTTTTTTCCCTCATCAATCTACACACAATACCCCATAATGATAATGCAAAAACAGGTTTTTAGACATTTTTGCTAATTTAAAAAAAATTAAAACCAGAAATATCACATTTACATAATTATTCAGACCCTTTACTCAGTACTTTGTTGAAGCCCCTTTGGCAGAAATTACAGCCTCGAGTCTTCTTGGGTATGACGCTACAAGCTTTTAAAAAAATCACTTAAAAAAAAAAGTAGTTTACCTTCGCATGTCTGTCCAAAATAATTCCAGCATCCAAACACTGCACTGCACCTGACAATTTTCCTTCAATTTGAAAGTGGGAGAAAGCATCCGAGCGAGCAAAACAGTGCCCCTCTGCTCAGTGAAACGACCTGTCCTGATTTGTCATAGACGCTTGCTAAAACACTTTAAAGAGCAAGCCTTCCTTCATGACCTGGCCTCTGTAAATAAGTATAGAATCAGCTTGATCCCCTCTGTCGAAGACGCTTGGACCTTCTTTTTTGATCATTTCAATGGTATTGTTAACAAACACGCCCACATAAAGAAAATGAGAATTAAAAACAGGTTCAGCCCCTGGTTCAACCGTGATCTGGGAGAGCTACTCCACCTCAAGAATTCCATTTGGCGAAAGGCTCGGCACATGCATACTCAGGCTGACTGGCTCTCGTTCAGGCAAATTAGAAATAAGTGCACTCAAGCTATCCGGAAGGCCAAAGTTAGTTACTTTAAGGAGCAGTTCTCTCTGTTGGTCTAACCCCAAGAAGTTCTGGAAAACGGTTAAAGACCTGGAGAATAAACCCTCCTCCTCACAGCTACCCATGTCCCTTAATATTGATGATGTGGTTATTACTGACAGGGAGCACATGGCTGAGGTCTGTAATCACCAAGTCATTAACCTCTTAAGGATCTGACCCTTTTTTTCAATTTTCGCCTAAAATGACATACCCAAACCTAACTGCCTGTAGCTCAGGACCTAAGGCAAGGATATGCATATTCTTGATACCATTTTGAAGGAAACACTTAGAAGTTTGTGGAAATGTGAAGTTAATATAGAAGAATATCACACATTAGATCTGGTAAAAGATAATACAAACAAAAAAACATGCATATTTTTTCTCCATCATCTTTGAAATGCAAGGGAAAGGCCACTATACAATATTGCAGTTTAGGCGCAATTTAGATTTTGGCCACTAGATGGCAGCAGTGAATGTGGAAAGTTTCAGATTGATCCAGTGAAGAGTTGTAATACTGGACTATTTTTTATCAAGTCCGCCCAAATGTGCTGAATTGGTCAATTGATACATTTTCAAGTACATAACTACAGAGAACATACAAAAATTAAATGGTAACACAAAATGTAAGATTACACACTCCCAGGAATGGCATACATGATGGATCATTAGCTTATACACTAACTTTCATATATCTAGATGGCTGGGCGGGGTGGGTGTGGAGCCAGAGACAGCAGGGGTTCAAACTGTAGAACCAAGTTCCTACATTTGAATATAAAAATGGATTTTATCAAACAAAACTATGCTACATTTTATCTCTGGGACCCTTAGGATGACAAATCAGAGCAAGATTACTGAATGTAAGTACATTATTTACCTTCAGAGGTGAATGTATCAAACCAGTTGCCGTGATACGTTTTTTGTTGTTGTGCACTCTCCTCAAACAATGGTATTTTTTCACTGTAATAAATGAAATTAAGTGTTATTTGCCACATGAGTCGAATACAACAGGTGTAGACCTTACAGTGAAATGCTTACTTACCAGCCCTTAACCAAACATTCAGTAAAAAAAAGAAAGAAAGTGTTAAGTAAAAAAGAGATAAGTAAAAATAGAAAATAGCAAATAATTAAAGAACAGCAGTAAAATAAAATAACAGTGGCACCCCAATGGTGGAACAAGCTCCCTCACGACGCCAGGACAGCGGAGTCACTGACCACCTTCCGGAGACACTTGAATACCTGGGATAGTATAAAAGTAATCCTTCTATCCCCCCCCACCCCACCACCACCACCACCACCACCACCACCACCACCACAAAAAAAATAAAACTATTAATAATAATAATAACAAAAAAACACATACAAATAAATAAACAACAAAAATAAAAAATCAACAACAATATATATATATATATATAAAACAAATAAATTTAACAAAAATCTCTAAAAAAAAAAAAAATATGTAAAAGGAAAAACAAGAAAAATAGATATAAAAATAAATGTATAATAATAATAATTGTAAAGTGGTTGTCCCACTGGCTATCATAAGGTGAATGCACCAATTTGTAAGTCGCTCTGGATAAGAGCGTCTGCTAAATGACGTAAATGTAATGTAAATGTAAATATATACAGGGGGTACCAGTACAGTCAATGTGCGGGGGCACCGGTTAGTCGAGGTAATTGAGGTAATATGTACATGTGGGTAGAGTTAAAGTGACTATGTATAAATAATAAACAGAGTAGCAGCAGCATAAAAGAGGGGGTTGGGGTGAGGTGGGGTGGGGGGGGCAATGCAAATAGTCTGGGTAGCCATGATTAGCTGTTCAGGAGTCTTATGGCTTGGGGGTAGAAGCTGTTAAGAAGCCTTTTGGACCTAGACTTGGCGCTCCGGTACCACTTGCCATGCGGTAGCAGACGGGTCTGACCTAGAGTATGTGGACAACTACAAATATCTAGGTGTCTGGTTAGACTGTAAACTCTCCTTCCAGACTCACATTAAGAATCTCCAATCCAAAGTTAAATCTAGAATCGGTTTCCTATTTCGCAACAAAGCCTCCTTCACTCATGCTGCCAAACATGCCCTCGTAAAACTGACTATCCTACCGATCCTTGACTTCGGCGATGTCATTTACAAAATAGCCTCCAACACTCTACTCAGCAAATTGGATGTTGTCTATCACAGTGCCATCCGTTTTGTCTCCAAAGCCCCATATAATACCCACCACTGTGACCTGTACGCTCTTGTTGGCTGGTCCTCACTACATATTCGTCGCCAAACCCACTGGCTCCAGGCCATCTATAAATCACTGCTAGGCAAATCCCCGCCTTATCTTAGCTCATTGGTCACCATAGCAACACCCACCCGTAGTTTGCGCTCCAGCGGGTATATCTCACTGGTCATCCCCAAAGCCAACACCTCCTTTGGCCGCAATTCCTTCCAGTTCTCTGCTGCCAATGACTGGAACAAATTGCAAAAATCTCTGAAGCTGGAGACACTTATCTCCCTCACTAACTTTAAGCATCAGTTGTCAGAGCACCTTACCGATCACTGCACCTGTACACAGCCCATCTGAAATTAGCCCGCCCAACTACCTCATCCCTATATTGTTATTTATTTTGCTCATTTGTACCCCAGTATCTCTATTTGCACATCATCTCTTGCACATCATTCCAGTGTTAATACTAAATTGTAATTATTTTGCACTATAGCCTATTTTATTGCCTTACCTCCATAACTTGCTAAATTTGCACACTGTATATTATATGTATTTCTGTTGTATTTTTGACTTTGTTTTGTTTTTTACCCCATATGTAACTCTGTGTTGTTGTTTTTATCGCACTGCTTTGCTTTATCTTAGCCAGGTCGCAGTTGTAAATGAGAACTTGTTCTCAACTGGTTTACCTGGTTAAATAAAGGTGAAAAAAAAAAAAAAAAAAAAGAGAGAACAGTCTATGACTAGGGTGGCTGGAGTCTTTCACAATTTTTAGGGCCTTCCTCTGACACCACCTGGTATAGAAGTCCTGGATGGCAGGAAGCTTGGCCCCAGTGATGTACTGGGCCGTACACACAACCCTCTCTAGTGCCTTATGGTCGGAGGCCAAGCAGTTGCCATACCAGGTGGTGATGCAACCAGTCAGGATGCTCTCGATGGTGCAGCTGTATAACATTTTGAGGATCTGAGGACCCATGCTAAATCTTTTCAGTCTCCTGAGGGGGAATAGGCTTTGTCGTGCCCTCTTCACGACTGTCTTGGTGTGTTTGGACCATGATAGTTTGTTGGTGATGTGGACACCAAGGAACTTGAAGCTCTCAACCTGTTCCACTACAGCCCTGTCAATGAGAATGGGGGCGTGCTCAGCCCTCTTTTTTTTCCTGTAGTCCACAATCATCTCCTTTGTCTTGATCACGTTGAAGGAGAGGTTATTATCCTGGCACCACATGGCCAGGTCTCTGACCTCCTCCCTATAGGCTGTCTCATCGTTGTCGGTGACCAGGCCTACCACTGTTGTGTTGTCAGCAAACTTAATGATGGTGTTGGAGTCGTGCCTGGCCATGCAGTCATGGGTGAACAGGGAGTACAGGAGGGGACTGAGCACGCACCCCTGAGGGGCCCCCGTGTTGAGGATCAGCGTGGCAGATGTGTTGTTACCTACCCTTACCACCTTGGGGCGGCCTGTCCGGAAGTCCAGGATCCAGTTGCAGAGGGAGGTGTTTAGTCCCAGGGTCCTTAGCTTAGTGATGAGCTTTGAGGGCACTATGATGTTGAACGATGAGCTGTAGTCAATGAATAGCATTCTCACGTAGGTGTTCCTCTTGTCCAGGAGGGAAAGGGCAGTGTGGAGCGCATTAAAGATTGCATCGACTGTGGATCTGTTGGGGCAGTATGCAAATTGGAGTGGGTCTAGGGTTTCTGAGATAATGGTGTTTATGTGAGCCATGACCAGCCTTTCAAAGCACTTCATGGCTACAGACGTGAGTGCTATGGGTTGGTAGTCATTTAGGCAGGTTAGCTTAGTGTTCTTGGGCACAGGGACTATGGTGGTCTGCTTGAAACTTGTTGGTATTACAGAATCAGTCAGGGACATGTTGAAAATGTCAGTGAAGACACTTGCCAGTTGGTCAGCGCATGCTCGGAGTACACATCCTGATAATCTGTCTGGCCCTGTGGCCTTGTAAATGTTGACCTGCTAAAAAGTCTTACTCACATCGGCTACGGAGAGCGTGATCACAGTCATCCGGAACAGATGATGCTCTCATGCATGCTTCAGTTGCTTGCCTCGAAGCGAGCATAGAAGTGATTTAGCTCGTCTGGTAGACTTGTGTCACTGGGCAGCTCGCGGCCTGCTTCCCTTTGTAGTTTGTAATAGTTTTCGAGCCCTGCCACATCCGACGAGCATCAGAGCTGGTGTAGTACGATTCAATCTTAGTCCTGTATTGACTCTTTGCCTGTTTGATGATTCGTCGGAGGGCATAGCGGGATTTCTTATAAGCGTCCGGGTTAGAGTCCCGTTCCTCGAAAGCGGCAGCTCTACCCTTTAGCTCAGTGCGGATGTTGCCTGTAATCCATGGCTTTTGTTTGGGGTATGTACGTACGGTCACTGTGGGGACGACGTCATCGATGCAGTTATTGATGAAGCCAGTGACTGATGTGGTGTACTCCTCAATAGCTACTGTAAATTGGACAGTGCAGTTAGATTAACAAGAATTTAAGCTTTCTGCCCATATAAGACATGTCTGTCCTGGAAAGTTTGCTGTTACTTACAACAGTCATGCTAATCACATTAACGCACGTTAGCTCAACCGTCCCGTATACGGGACATCGATCCCGTAGAGGTTAAGTCAGGATTCCTATTTGACTCAGCCATGCCTCATTGCCCGTCCAGCATTTCCTCATCTCCCACCCCTTCTAATGCGACTAGCAACGATGCTCCTCCCTCTTTTTCCCCTGCCCCGCTACAGAGTTTTTCCCTGTAGGCAGTCACAGAGTCTGAGGTGCTAAAGGAGCTCCTTAAACTTGACCCCAAAAAACATCTGGGTGATGGTTTAGATCCTTTCTTCTTTAAGGTTGCAGCCCCTATCATCGCCAAACCTTTTTAACCTGTCTCTCCTCTCTGGGGAGGTTCCCATTGCTTGGAAGGCAGCCACGGTGCGTCCTTTATTTAAAGGGGGAGATCAAGCTGATCCAGCTGTTATAGGCCAATTTCTATTTTGCCCTGTTTATCAGAAGTGTTGGAAAAACTTGTCAATAATCAACTGACTGGCTTTCTTGATGTCTATAGTGTTCTATCTGGTATGCAATCTGGTTTCCGCTCAGGTTATGGATGTGTCACTGCAACCTTAAAGGTCCTAAATGATGTCACCATTGCCCTTGATTCTAAGCAATGTTGTGCTGCTATGTTTATTGACTTGGCCAAAGCTTTTGATATGGTAGACCATTCCATTCTTGTGGGCCGGCTAAGAAGTATTGGTGTCTCTGAAGGGTCTTGGCCTGGTTTGCTAACTACCTCTCTCAAAGAGTTCAGTGTATAAAGTCACAACATCTGCTGTCTCAGCCACTGCCTGTCACCAAGGGAGTACCCCAAGGCTCAATCCTAGGCCACACGCTCTTCTCAATTTACATCAACAACATAGCTCAGGCAGTAGGAAGCTCTCTCATCCATTTACATGCAGATCATACAGTCTTATACTCAGCTGGCCCCTCCCCGGATTTTGTGTTAAATGCTCTACAACAAAGCTTTCTTAGTGTCCAACAAGCTTTCTCTGCCCTTAACCTTGTTCTGAACACCTCCAAAATAAAGGTAATGTGGTTTGGTAAGAAGAATGCCCCTCTCCCCACCGGTGTGATTATTACCTCTGAGGGTTTAGAGCTTGAGGTAGTCACCTCATACAACTACTTTGAGTATGGCTAGACGGTACACCGTCCTTCTCTCAGCACATATCAAAGCTGCAGGCTAAGGTTAAATCTAGACCTGGTTTCCTCTGTCATAATCGCTCCTCTTTCACCCCAGCTGCCAAACTAACCCTGATTCAGATGACCATCCTACCAATGCAAGATTACGGAGACATAATTTATAGATCGGCAGGTAAGGGTGCTCTCGAGCGGCTAGATGTTCTTTACCATTCGGCCATCAGATTTGCCACCAATCCCTCCTTATAGGACACATCACTGCACTCTATACTCCTCTGTAAACTGGTCATCTCTGTATACCCGTCACAAGACCCACTGGTTGATGCTTATTTATAAAACCCCCGCTATCTGAGATACCTACTGCAGCCCTCATCCTCCACATACAACACCCGTTCTGCCAGTCACATTCTGTTTAAGGTCCCCAAAGCACACACATCCCTGGGTTGCTCCTCTTTTCAGTTCGCTGCAGCTAGCGACTGGAACGAGCTGCAAAGAATACTCAAACTGGACAGTTTTATCTCCATCTCTTCATTCAAAGACTCAATCATGGACACTCTTACTGACAGTTGTAGCTGCTTCGCGTGATGTATTGTTGTCTCTACCTTCATGCCTTTGTGCAGATGTCTGTGCCCAATAATGTTTGTACCATGTTTTGTGCTGCTACCATGTTGTGCTGCTGCCATGTTGTGTTGCTACCATGTTGTTGTCATATGGTGTTGCTACCATGCTGTGTTGTCATGTGTTGCTGCCATGCTATGATGTTGTCTTAGGTCTCTCTTTATGTAGTGTTGTGTTGTCTCGCTTGTCATGATTGTTTTGTCCTATATTTGTATTTTTTATCCCAGCTCCCGTCCCCGCAGGAGGCCTTTTGCCTTTTGGTAGGCCGTCACTGTAAATAAGAATTTGTTCTTAACTGACTTGCCTAGTTAAATAAAGGTTAAATAAAATAAATACAAACATGTAGCTCATTTATCTGATGCTGTTTGGCAAAAAAGAGCATGACATGCCATACTCTTTATGGCCAGACAGTATCAGATACATGGGCTACACACAGTGGTGGAAAAAGTACCCAATTGTCAAAGTAAAGATACTGTACCTTAATAGAAAATGACTCAAGTAAAAGTGAAAGTCACCCAGTAAAACACTACTTGAGTAAAGGTCTAAAAGTATTTGGTTTTAAATATAATAAAGTATCAAAAGTAAATGTAATTGCTAAAATAAACGTAAGTATCAAAAGTAAAAGTATAAATAATTTCACATTCCTTAGATTAAGCAAACCAGACGGCACGATTTTCTTGATTTTTAAATTTACGGATAGCCTGGAGCACACTCCAACAATCAGACATAATTTACAAACGAAGCATTTGTGTTTCGTGAGTCCGCCAAATCAGAGGCAGTAGGGATGACCAGGGATGTTCTCTTGAGAATTGTGTGAATTGGACCATTTTCCTGCCATGCTATGCATCCGAAATCTAACAACTACTTTTGGCTTTCAAGGAAAATGTATGGAGTAAAAAGTACATTATTTTATTTAGGAATGTAGTGGAGTAAAAGTAAAATGTGTAAAAATGTGTTTATATAAATAGCAAAAATACAGATACCTCACAAAACTACAATGATAACATTCAGCTAGCAGGCTATACGCTACATCGGCAGGACAGAACGGCTGACTCTGGTAAGACAAGGGGTGGCGGTCTGTGTATATTTGTAAACAACAGCTGGTGCACAAAATCAAATACTAAGGAAGTCTCGAGGTTTTGCTCGCCTGAGGTAGAGTATCTTATGATAAGCTGTAGACCACACTATTTACCAAGAGAGTTTTCATCTATATTTTTCATAGCTGTCTATTTACCACCACAAACCAATGCTGGCATTAAGATTGCACTGAATGAGTTGTACAAGGCCATTAATCAACAGGAAAACGCTCATCCAGATGCAGCGCTCCTAGTGGCCGGGGACTTTAATGCAGGGAAACTTAAATCCGTTCTACCTAATTTCTACCAGCATGTTAAATGTGCAACCAGAGGGAAAAAAAACTCTAGACCACCTTTACTCCACACACAGAGACGCATACAAAGCTCTCCCTCGCCCTCCATTTGGCAAATCTGACCATAACTCTATCCTCCTGATTCCTGCTTATAAGCAAAAACTAAAGCAGGAAGCACCAGTGACTCGGTTAATAAAAAAGTGGTCAGATGACGCAGATGCTAAGCTACAGGACTGTTTTGCTAGCACAGACTGGAACATGTTCCGGGATTCTTCAGACAGCATTGAGGAGTACACCACATCAGTCACTGGCTTCATCAATAAGTGCATCGATGATGTCGTCCCCACAGTGACCGTACATACATACCCCAACCAGAAGCCATGGATTACAGGAAACATCCGCACTGAGCTAAAGGGTAGAGCTGCCGCTTTCAAGGAACGGGACTCTAACCCGGACGCTTATAAGAAATCCCGCTATGACCTCCGACGAACCATCAAACAGGCAAAGAGTCAATACAGGTCTAAGATTGAATCGTACTACACTGGCTCTGACGCTCGTCGGATGTGGCAGGGCATGAAAACTATTACAGACTACAAAGGGAAGCACAGCCGCGAGCTGCCCAGTGACACAAGCCTACCAGACGAAGCTAAACCACTTCTATGCTCGCTTCGAGGCAAGCAACACTGAAGCATGCATGAGAGCACCAGCTGTTCCGGATGACTATGTGATCACGCTCTCCGTAGCCGATGTGAGTAAGACTTTTAAGCAGGTCAACATTGACAAGGCCGCAGGGCCAGACGGATTACCAGGACGTGTACTCCGAGCATGTGCTGACCAACTGGCAAGTGTCTTCACTGACATTTTCAACATGTCCCTGACTGAGTCTGTAATACCAACATGTTTCAAGCAGACCACCATAGTCCCCGTGCCCAAGGACTCTAAGATAACCTGCCTAAATGACTACCGCACTGACGTCTGTAGCCATGAAGTGCTTTGAAAGGCTGGTCATGGCTCACATCAACAGCATTATCCCAGAAACCCTAGACCCACTCCAATTTGCATACCGCCCCAACAGATCCACAGATGATGCAATCTCTATTGCACTCCACACTGCCCTTTCCCACCTGGACAAGAGGAACACCTACGTGAGAATGCTATTCATTGACTACAGCTCAGCATTCAACACCATAGCGCCCTCTAAGCTCATCACTAAGCTAAGGATCCTGGGACTAAACACCTCCCTCTGCAACTGGATCCTGGACTTCCTGACGGGCCGCCCCCAGGTGGTAAGGGTAGGTAACAACACATCTGCCACACTGATCCTCAACACGGGGGCCCCTCAGGGGTGCGTGCTCAGTCCCCTCCTGTACTCTCTGTTCACCCATGACTGCATGGCCAGGCACGACTCCAACACCATCATTAAGTTTGCCGACGACACAACAGTGGTAGGCCTGATCACCGACAACGATGAGACAGCCTATAGGGAGGAGGTCAGAGATCTGGCCGTGTGGTGCCAGGACAACAACCTCTCCCTCAACGTGACCAAGACAAAGGAGATGATTGTGGACTACAGGAAAAAAAAGAGGACTGAGCACGCCCCCATTCTCATCGACAGGGCTGTAGTGGAACAGGTTGAGAGCTTTAAGTTCCTTGGTGTCCACATCACCGACGAACTATCATGGTCCAAACACACCAAGACAGTCGTGAAGAGGGCACGACAAAGCCTATCCCCCCTCAGGAGACTAAAAAGATTTGGCATGGGTCCTCAGATCCTCAAAAAATTCTACAGCTGCACCATCGAGAGCATCCTGACTGGTTGCATCACCGCCTGGTATGGCAACTGCTTGGCCTCCGACCGCAAGGCACTACAGAGGGTAGTGCGTACGGCCCAGTACATCACTGGGGCAAAGCTTCCTGCCATCCAGGACCTCTATACCAGGCGGTGCCAGAGGAAGGCCCTCAAAATTGTCAAAGACTCCAGCCACCCTAGTCATAGACTGTTCTCTCTGCTACCGCACGGCAAGCGGTACCGGAGTGCCAAGTCTAGGTCCAAAAGACTTCTCAACAGCTTCTACCCCCAAGCCATAAGACTCCTGAACAGCTAATCATGGCTACCCGGACTATTTGCACTTCCCCCCCAACCCATCCTTTTTACGCTGCTGCTACTCTGTTAAGTATTTATGCATAGTCACTTTAACTCTACCCACATGTACATATTACCTCAACTACCTCAACTAGCCGGTGCCCCCGCACATTGACTCTGCAACGGTACCCCCCATGTATATATAGCCTCCCTACTGTCACTTTATTTTACTTCTGCTCTTTTTTCTCTCAACACTTTTTTTGTTGTTGTTGTTTTATTTTTACTTTTTTGTTTAAAATAAATGCACTGTTGGTTAAGGGCTGTAAGTAAGCATTTCACTGTAATGTCTGCACCTGTTGTATTCGGCGCATGTGACCAATAAAATGTGATTTGATTTGATTTGAACTATTACTTGAAAGTATTTTTACCTAAGGACTTTACACTACTGGCTACACATACTGAGACAGAGGGGCATTGTTTCGCTCACTCGGATGCTTTATCTGAGATTGATGTGTCTTTCTGTCGGCGTGTGTCTCGGTCCAAAAAAGTATCAAATTTTAAATATTTGATTTTAACGGACAAGGAGGTACAGTAGGGCGGGCCAGGCCACCTAAGGCCCGCCCATAACGCCAGTCCTGCCTTCACACTAATATATTTGAACCCTAGCCAAGGGGGTCTCAAGCTTTTGACACAGGACTTTTCCTGAAGGCTTAGCAATACGCTTTGATTAAAGTCTGATTTCCCCAAGGCCAAAAGCCAAGAGACACTAACCTGAACGCCGCCTTTCATGTTTTAAAACGTAGCTATCTCAACTACAAAACAAAGGATGTAACCTAGCATTGTGGATGGCCCACTCATTTTTAAAGGGATTCACTTTCTGCTCCGTCAGGTTGAACTGTCAAATGCTTCAACACCCTGTACCCAGCAGCTGGCATTTATATTATGAATAGGCCCTTTCTCTCACTCCCCAGTCCATTGCCTCTAATCCAATAAACACATTAGAAGTGATGCATTATAAACAATGGAGCCCAAAAGCTGTCTATCTCCTCAAATCCCTTTTTCTTCTGACAGTCACGTATGAGAGTGACACATCAATAACTGATCAAGTGCAATCAGGTGTGGATTGTGGCTATGGATGGTCTGCTGCCACCAGACAATGGAACCACCTATCCGTACTGACAGCAGAAGAGAAGTAATCCAGGAACTTTCTAATGAAATCCAAGAGGCCAGCTGCCACTGAATAACAGCACAATGGATCAGTTTAATTGCATGAGAAGATGGGAAGCAGAGAGAAAGAATCAATCACAATGTTGTCAATAACACGCTGCATAGACGACACACATGGCGCTGCAATGAAATTATGTTTTGTATCCTTTGGGTAATATTGGTTATAATAGGTATTTCCCATCTTGCACTGCATTTGAGACCATGATTGCATTTATTTTACGAGCACACTATAGGTTTCTCATCCATTCTGATGAGTTTCTCATCCATCCATTCATATTCAAAGTATTTTAATAGGAGACAAAACTTTTTGTACATGTGAACTATGTTTTCTTCTATATTGTAAACCTACCATCAACTGCAAAGTCTCAAAATTCTCGAACGGTCGAACTCTTGTTGCCTCAATGTATAAAATATCATAAAATAACTTTTTTAATCTCTTTATTTATTGTGGACCTTCTACTAATGAAGCCAATAAACGGCAGAGCACTTTTAAGTTAAAGGCCTCTCTGTGCCGCCTGGCCTTAATATGGAGGATATTGATCCTGGTCAAAACATTGAGGCCTGTCTGTACAGCCTTTTAATTAGTCAAATAACTGTTTTAGTACGTTTGTTGCAGTAAAGTGTTCAATTACTTTTGCTAGTGCAAAAAGCTCTTAGCATAAATGTAAAAAGGGACTCTCGATGGTAGGGTTGACGACTTGTGTTGACGGCAGTAGACATTAGTGTCAGCTAGCAAACCTCGTCACAACAGGGATCTTTTTCTGTCTGCCCTCCATTATATACAGTTCAAGTCGGAAGTTTACATACACTTAGGTTGGAGTCATTAAAACTCGTTATTCAACCACTCCACAAATTTCTTGTTAACAAACTATAGTTTTGGCATGTCGGTTAGGACATCTACTTTGTGCATGACACAAGTCATTTTTCCAACAATTGTTTACAGACAGATTATTTCACTTATAATTCACTGTATCACAATTCCAGTGGGTCAGACGTTTACATACACTAAGTTGACTGTGCCTTTAAACAGCTTGGAAAATTGGCTTTAGAAGCTTCTGATAGGCTAATTGACATCATTTGAGTCAATTGGAGGTGTACCTGTAGATATATTTCAAGGCCTACCTTCAAACTCAGTGCCTCTTTGCTTGACATCATGGGAAAATCAAAAGAAATCAGCCAAGACCTCAGAAAAAAAATTGTAGACCTCCACAAGTCTGGTTCATCCTTGGGAGCAATTTCCAAACGCCTGAAGGTACCATGTTCATCTGTACAAACAATAGTACGCAAGTATAAACACCCTGGGACCACGCAGCCGTCATACCGCTCAGGAAGGAGATGCGTTCTGTCTCCTAGAGATGAACGTACTTTGGTGCGAAAAGTGCAAATCAATCCCAGAACAACAGCAAAGGACCTTGTGAAGATGCTGGAGGAAACCGGTACAAAACTATCTATATCCACAGTAAAACGAGTCCTTTATCGACATAACCTGAAAGGCCGCTCAGCAAGGAAGAAGTCACTGCTCCAAAACTGCCATAAAAAAGCCAGACTTCGGTTTGCATCTGCACATGGGGACAAAGATCGTACCTTTTGGGGAAATGTAATCTGGTCTGATGAAACAAAAAAATAACTGTTTGGCCATAATGACCATCGCTATGTTTGGAGGAAAAAGGGGTTTGCTTGCAAGCCGAAGAACACCATCCCAACCGTGAAGCACGGGGGTGGCCGCATCATGCTATGGGGGTGCTTTGCTGCAGGAGGGACTGGTGCACTTCACAAAATAGATGGCATCATGAGGAAGGAAAAGTATGTGGATATATTGAAGCAACATCTCAACACATCAGTCAGGAAGTTACAGCTTGGTTGCAAATGGGTCTTCCAAATGGACAATGACCCCAAGCATACTTCCAAAGTTGTGGCAAAATGGCTTAAGGACAACAAAGTCAAGGTATTGGAGTGGCCATCACAAATCCCTGACCTCAATCCTATAGAACATTTGTGGGCAGAACTGAAATAGCGTGTGCGAGCAAGGAGGCCTACAAACCTGACTCAGTTACACCAGCTCTGTCAGGAGGAATGGGCCAAAATTCACCCAACTTATTGTGGAAAGCTTGTGGAAGGCTACCTGAAACGTTTGACCCAAGTTAAACAATTTAAAGGCAATGCTACCAAATACTAATTGAGTGTATGTAAACTTCTGAACCACTGGGAATGTGATGAAATAAATAAAAGCTGAAATAAATAATTCTCTCTACTATTATTCTGACATTTCACATTCTTAAAATAAAGTGGTGATCCTAACTGACCTAAAACAGGGAATTTTTACTAGGATTAACTGTCAGGAATGGTGAAAAACTGAATTTAAATGTATTTGGTTAAGGTGTATGTAAACTTCCGACTTCAACTGTACCTGTGTCCAACAAACAGAGGTGCAATTTTGCATTTCAAGCAAATAAATGTCTAAGTGACTAATGGAAAAGTCGTACTGTAGTATATTGCTGGAGGGTTCAGTAGGACCTATTGTGTAGAGCACTATTGTTACGCACCTGAAAGCTGACACTTTCTTTGATAAGCTTTTTGAAAAAGAAATGTTTAGTATGATAATTACATTTTACATTACATTTTAGTCATTTAGCAGACGCTCTTATCCAGAGCGACTTACAGTTAGTGAATACATTATTTTTTATTTTTTTATACTGGCCCCCCGTGGGAATCAAACCCACAACCCTGGCGTTGCAAACGCCATGCTCTATCAACTGAGCTACATTCCCTCCCCTACCCTGCCGGCCATTCCCTCCCCTACCCTGGACGACGCTGGGCCAATTGTGCGCCGCCCATGAGTCTCCCGGTCACGGCCGGCTTCGACAGAGCCTGGATTCGAACCAGGATCTCTAGTGGCACAGTTAGCACTGCGATGCAGTGCCTTAGACCACTGCGCCACTCAGGAGTAATGATAATGATAATGATTCTCAATCTCTTTCAGACATGGCCTAGTCTCATAGACTAGACGTAACATAGTAAATGTAAATCCAGGACACTGAAATGAGTATGATATGTTATGTTTGGTATGGTTACATAAGACAGATTGTTGCTTAAGGCAAACATTTAAGTAGGGTGGTTGGTCGGGGTGGATGGTTAGGTTGTGAGTTCAAATCTAATCACGGACAACTTTAGCATTTTAGCTAATTAGCAACTTAAACTACTTACTACTTTTTAGCTACTTTACAACTACTTAGCATGTTAGCTAACACTTCCCCTAACCCTAACCTTAACCCTTCCACTAACCCTAACCTAACTCTTAAACTTAAACTTAACCCTAACCCCTAGCCTAGCTAATGTTAGCCAGCTAGCTAACGTTAGGCACCTAGCTAGAATTCGTAACATTTCATAATTTTTTAGCAAATTGGTAACATATTGTACTTTTGAAAATTCGTAACAAATTGTATGTTTTGCAAATTCGTAACATATAATTCAAATTGTAATTCGTAATGTATCATACGAAATGGGTGATGGACATCCACAAATTAATACATACCATACCAAACGTGACATATCATACTAAATAAAGTGTCTCTGCTTTACGTACAGAATAAGACAAAATGCTCTGAGACCAGGTTGAGGCCTGATGCAACGGCAAGTTAAAACATAGCCTATCTGAAGTGCTGCCTTTTCCCCATTATATATTTTCTATTAGATGTGGATACAGCCTTATCAGACCAAAATGATACCCCGAAGATCAATAGGTTGATGATTTTGAACATATGCATATCAAATCAGCTGCAGATGGGAAGGAGAACATTATGATAAAATACCAAGTGATCTAAATCTTACATGAAATGTATGCATAATGCATGAGGAATATACACTGCAGTACATGAACAGCAGAACACATTAACGGACAGTGTAATAATGTCTATTGCGGCCTGTAGGTTTTCACTCCATGCCTAATCTAGCGCACCTGATTCTAATAATTAGCTTGGTAATAAAATGAATCAGGTTAGTTACAACTGGGGTTGGATTGAAAACCTACAGGAGGGTAGCTGTGTACGTACAGGGTTGGAGAGCCCAGGTCCCGGTTACCCAAAAAGCATCTTAACGCTAAGTTCATCGTTATAATCTTCGTAGGAGCATCGTTAAATATCCGAGCTGTTTCCCAAAATCCATCGTTATTAACGTTACACTTGAAAACGCTCGTAATCTAACGCCTGCCTCAGACCACTCGTAGAACAACTAAGTGCATTGTTAGATGTTTTTTTCCCCTCCCATGTCACTTAATATACAGAAGATCTCCGCTAAACATAGAATCACATGGTTGATCCTTCTCTCTGTGATAACCGATAACTTCAGAACAAAAGTTGACTACAAATACGAATTTGCCAATGTCTTTGCAATTGATACGAACAAGCAACATATTAAAATATTATTAAAATGGAAACCGAGATGACTGCATTCAAATATAAAAAGTAGGCTATAGGTGTTTTCAATCATATTGAAATACATTTCATGTTCATTCAATCAACGTCCTATTTTTCTACATGTAGTCTACTTTCTGTAATTTGTCTCAATATATTTCATGAAGTGTAGTCTAACGTGCGCAATGATGTGCCAAATCGGTGATTTAGTGCATTTTTATTTCGGATGCTAAGCATTAGAATAAGCTCCCTCAATATTTGCAGCCGTAGGTGGTAATACAGTGCATTCGGAAAGTATTCAGACCCTTTGACTTTTTCCACACTTTGTTACGTTACAGCCTTATTCTAAAATGGATTCAATCGTGTTTTTCCCCCTCATCAATCTACACACAATACCCCATAATGACAAACCAAAAACAGGTTTTTATAATTTTTTTCAAGTTTATTAAAAATAAAAAGTATTCTTGGGTATGACGCTACAAGCTTGGCACACCAGTATTTGGGGAGTTTCTCCCATTCTTCTCTGCAGATCCTCTCCAGCTCTGTCAGGTTGGATGGGGAGCGTCGCTGCACAGCTATTTCCAGGTCTCTCCAAAGATATTCGATCGGGTTCAAGTCCGGGCTCTGGCTGGGCCACTCAAGGACATTCAGAGACTTGTCCCGAAGCCACTCCTGTGTTGTCTTGGCTGTGTGCTTAGGGTCATTGTCCTGTTGGAAGGTGAACCTTCCACCCTGTCTGAGGTCCTGAGCGCCCTGGAGCAGGTTTTCATCAAGCATCTCTCTGTACTTTGCTCCGTCCATCTTTCCCTCGATCCTGACTAGTCTCCCAGTCCCTGCCGCTGAAAAACATCCCAACAACATGAGGGTATTGTGTGTAGATTGATGAGGATATGTTTTTATTTAATCAATTTTAGAATAAGGTTGTAACGTAACAAAATGTGGAAAAAGTCAAGGGGTCTGAATACTTTCCGATTGCACTATATACAGTACCAGTCAAAAGTTTGGACACACCTACTCATTCAACGGTGTTTCTTTATTTTTACTATTTTCTACATTGTAGAATAATAGTGAAGACATCAAAACTATGAAATAACACATAGGGAATCATGTAGTAACCAACAAAGTGTTAAACAAATAGCCACCCTTTGCCTTTATGACAACTTTGCACACTCTTGGCATTCTCTCAACCAGCTTCACCTGGAATGCTTTTCCAACAGTCTTGAAGTGTTGAGCTCTTGTTGGCTGTTTTTCCATCACCCTGTCGTCCGACTCATCCCAAACCATCTCAATTGGGTTGAGGTCGGGGGATTGTGGAAGCCAGGTCATCTGATGCAGCACTCCATCACTCTCTTTCTTGGTAAAATAGCCCTTACACAGCCTGGAGGTGTGTTGGGTCATTGTCCTGTTAAAAAACAAATAATAGTCCCACTAAGCCCAAATCAGATGGGATGGCGTATCGCTGCAGAATGCTGTGGTAGCCATGCTGGTTAAGTGTGCCATGAATTCTAAGTAAATCACAGACAGTGTCACCAGCAAAGCACTCCCACACCATAACACCTCCTCATCCATGTTTTACGGTGGGAACTACACATGTGGAGATCATCCGTTCACCACACCGCTTCTCACAAAGACACGGCGGTTGGAACCAAAAATCTCCAATTTGGACTCCACACCAAAGGACACATTTCCACCGATCTAATGTCCATTGCTCGTGTTTCTTGGCCCAAGCAGGTCTCTTCTTATTATTGGTGTCCTTTAGTAGGTGGTTTCTTTGCAGCAATTCGACCATGAAGGCCTGATTCACACAGTCCCCTCTGAACAGTTGATGTTGAGATGTGTCTGTGACTTGAACTCTGTGAAGCATTTATTTGGGCTGCAATTTCTGAGGCTGGTAACTCTAATTAACTTGTCCTCTGCAGCAGAGGTAACTCTGGGTCTTCCATTCCTCTGGCGGTCCTCATGAGAGCCAGTTTCATCATAGCGCTTGATGGTTTTTGCGACTGCACTTGAAGAAACTTTCAAAGTTCTTAAAATGTTCCGTATTGACTGACCTTCATGTCTTAAAGTAATGAAGGACTGTTGTTTCTCTTTGCTTATTTGAGCTGTTCTTGCCATAATATGGACTTGGTCTTTAACCAAATAGGGCTATCTTCTGTATACCCCCCCTATCTTGTCACAACACAACTGATTGGCTCAAACGCATTAAGAAGGAAAGAAATTCCACAAATTAACTTTTAAGAAGGCACACCTGTTAATTGAAATGCATTTCAGGTTACTACCTCATGAAGCTGGTTGAGAGGATGCCAAGAGTGTGCAAAGCTGTCATCAAGGCAGTTTAACACTTTTGTGGTTACTACATGATTCCATATGTGTTATTTCATAGTTTTGATGTCTTCACTATTATTCTACAATGTAAAAAGTAGTAAAAATAAAGAAAAACCCTTGAATGAGTAGGTGTGTCAATACTTTTGACTGGTAGTGTATCTCTAGGAGCTGATCCGTTGTGAGTATTGCCCTTACGAAAAAGATTGGAGTTAGAGTGGTGTATAACTGCAGTACACTGTAGTATAACTGTATAGGCCCCATGTAGCTCAGTTGGTAGAGCATGGCGTTTGCAACGCCAGGGTTGTGGGTTCGTTTCCCAATGGGGGGCCAGTATGAAAAATGTATGCACTCACTAACTAAGTCGCTCTGGATAAGAGCGTCTGCTAAATCACTAAAATGTCAATGTAAATGTAGATAGAGTGCAGAATAACTGCGGTATGCTTCAAATACTGCGTCCAAAATAGCCGTTTTTTTTATTGCATTAATTTTGCAGTGTGACTGCAGTTACAGTGCAGTATAACTGCAGTTCAACTGCAGTATACTGCAGTTATTCTGCAATATATGCATTCAAAATACCACAGTCGACTGCAGTTACTGCACTTTTACTGCAGTTTCAAAACTGCTATCTTTTTTGCAAGGGTGTGAAATAATGATAATGTTAAGGAAAGATTTGAATGGAGAAAGCTAGCTGTTTAGGTAGCTGTTTAGCTTTCTAGCACATTCAGAAATGTGTTTGTAAACAAGTACAGTAACAAGCTAGTTAGCTACCTGTCACGACTTCCGCCGAGGCTGCCTAGCTACCTGTCACGACTTCCGCCGAGGCTGCCTCCCCTCCTTGTTCGGGCAGGTTTCGGCGTTCGGCATCACCGGCTTACTAGCTACTGCCGATCCATTTATCATCAATCCATTTGTCTTGTCTTCAATCACACACACCTGGTCCTTATTCCCTCATTAGTCATGGTATAAGTGTTCCCTCTGCTTCCTTGTCTGTGTGGGTGATTGTTTACTGTGAAGGTTAGTGAAGCTCGGTGGAGCTCGTGTATCGTGTATCGTGTATCGTGTATCGTGTATCGTGTATCGTGTATCGTGTATCGTGTATTGACTGGAGTATTTTCCTGTATGCCTTGTATTTTCCAGTGTGCCTGTTTTGTGCCCTGGAGTGTTTGACGCATTTCTGCGTAAACTTGTATTTTGCGGATTAAAGCCTGTTATTCTGTGATTTACCCTCCTGCGCCTGACTCCTTCATCACCACCTCATCACACTACCACATGTTCTTGTCAAACTGTCAACAAAGAAGCTAGCAAGCAACAAGATATGACAAAACAGTCTAAAAACCACTTGAGGGCAAATAAATAAGTAACATGGCCAGGAATCAGATTTGTATCGGTGGTTTGAAATGTGGCTTGAAATATCCGATCCCATGTGCTTTTTGGCTGTTCAGACTGCAGGAAAAAGAACAGATTTGAATTGGATATGCAAATAAATAGGATTTGAGTCACTTCAAACTGCCAATGTGAACATGGCTTTAGAAACCGTTCCCTCTTCGTGGTGTTTTGGGAAACGCATGTTACATCTTCAGCCGTTGTGGGAAAGATGCATTGTTAAAACACTTGTAAGCCTTAATTCCATCGCTATTTGGAAAACGTGCCCAGGTCTAATGTGTCCATGGCATATGGCAAGAGATGAGGAAAAGCCATCATATTCACATGTTCCAATGAAAATGTAGCACATAGACCTGCGTGCATGGGTGTGTGCGCATGTGAGGGCTAAATGGCATACTGTGTCAGCAGATACAAACCAAGCCTTGCATTTGTACATGAAGGTCATGCTTCTATTTTTAAGAGAAACTGATTGCAAATAAAGTAGTAATCTCTATGATTGTGGTTCTTTTACAGCTCAAAACCTTGGAAAAGGGAACATTTTCTGCACAAAAGGAGTAATGAAAGAAAGGTCCATTAACCAAATGAGAAATCTAGAGAGCTTTGATCATTTGTAACAATACAAAAGCAAATTAGTTTTATCACATCGGATAGCTTACACCCCAACACTGCGCCAAAAACAAAGGTGCTATGATGATTTATCAGTGGCCTCATTTGTTTGAGTTTATACACCTTCAGGCCTGAGATTGAGGGGTTACGAGTGTGACATAGATGGTGGCAATCAAATTTGAACATTAGAATCACTTTGGAAAACTGTGACCTCCCCTTGGGCAGTGATTGGAAAAAAAAGAAAGGTAAAAGGGTCCTTGAACCCTTTCAAAAACCAAAAGGGCTGCAACTGCCAGTCAATTTGGAATCCCAATGTGTTCATCTCCTTTATACACTGAAATTCCCTGTATAATGACCAATCTCTTACATATAACACCGATCTCATTATCACCGCCTCTCCTCACAACCTCAGGGGGAACAATTAAAGTATCACCTTGAAATGGCGTTGAAATGCAAACATCTCCAATGAAGGCAAAATAAAACACAACCAGTTCAGTGTGTGAAGTCCTCAATGTATACATTGGATGTGGTTCCTGAGTTAATTAAGCAATTCAAATCCCATCATGCTTAGGCTCATGTATAAAAATGCCCAGTTGCCTATTCATTTGGCTACCATGGCTAGAAGAAGAGATCTCAGTGACTTTGAAAGAGGGGTCTCAAAGGAGCATAGGGGGTTTAAAGGGTGGGTGTGTCTCAGTCACCAGATCTCAACCCAGTTGAACACTTATGGGAGATTCTGGAGCAGCGCCTGCGAAAGCGTTTTCCACCACCATCAACTAAACACTAAATGATGGAACTTACTGTGGAAGAATGGTGTCACATCCCTCCAATAGAGTCCAGACACTTGTAGAATCTATGCCAAGGCGCATTGAAGCTGTTCTGGTGGCTCGTGGTGGCCCAACGCCCTATTAAGACACTATGGGCTCTATTTTCGGGTGGCGTTAAGGCGGCGCTAGTGTCAAACACACATTTGCAATTTCGTCATGTAAAAACTGGAGCATTGGCATTTTCCAGCCCTAACGCCAGGTTCTGCAATTTACCTGTCTTATATCAGCTCGCTTGCGCTCAGATGGGAGGGGTGGAAATATTTGAGCTGTGTCCTTAAAAACATGATCCAAAGAGCTAATTTCAGGCAGCGCTAACAGGGATATTTAAGACCACCCAAAAGCTGGTTTTAGTGGTAACGCAGTTGGTTATGGCAAGAATTTTTGTCTGCCCAAAGCAATCGCGAAGTAGTCAAGACTGTCGATAAAGGGTTTGGCTCCTGAGACCGCTTGGAAATAAGTCTTAATCACCAAAGCTTTATCAGAATATCAAGTTTGAGAGGAGTAAAACGGTGAGCTGACATTTCTTTTTTATCTATGCATTGTAGGCAGGCCCACATTATTTTAGCCATGCAGGTCCCGTTTTGGATGTGCGTAAAACCCTCCATAGTCTGCGTTGTTTTAATATTATATGCCCATGGGAAGCAATTATGGTGCCTGTAAGTGTATTTAGACATAACCTACTTAAAACAAGTTGTTGTTTCGTTTTGTTTAGAATTTGATTAGATTTGGCATGTCCATGCTCAGCCATAATGCAATTTACAGTAGGCCTAGCCCCTATATCAGTGTGAGTTCTATGCAATTACTTAGAACAATGTAGACAACAAACAGGTTCAAGTTAACATATTTAGCAAAGATGGGATAGGTCTACATTTTGTTATTTTGTTTCTGTAAGCTGTTTAACGAACTATAACGGACGAACATTGGAATTGGAGTTGATTCCAAGGTAATACGTCAAAGACGTATTTAGCCATGGAGCACATTCTGATTGGCCAGTGAGGGGCCAAGCCTCGACACACCCATAAGTTGTTTATTCATCAAAAACCAGCCCTTTCGCGCCAACGCCAGCATCTGCGCGGATAATTGTGCTTGTATAAAAATATTTCTGACACACCCCCCAACCTATAACGCTACCCCCCAGCTCTTAGATTGACCATTGCATTAGGTTTGTTAAAATAGAGCCTTACGTTGGTGTTTCCTTTATTTTGGCATTTACCTGTATCAACTGTATTTATTGGCTGTATCTGTCTGTCTTTATACTAAATTTTGCCTAAGTCTGTCTGCTGTCACACAGACCAAATATCCCATATTTTTTCAGCTGTCTAATTGTTATTGCATTTCATTTAATTTTGCTCTTATCTAAACCACTGTTTGCTCCATCACAGAAAAGGACACAAGTACTGAAATGAAGATGCTCACAAGACACCTCATCATACTCTCAGCTCAACCCTGTTCCCGTTATCTTCCGTTGTGGGGAGGGGAGAAAGAAATGTAACCTTGGTTCGATTATCGTTAATTACACAATCTGTCCTTAATCACCACTCCAGCTGCACTAACAGACTTGTTTACTGGGTCGACATACAAATACATAGAATAGGAAACGTCTAATAAGTGGTTTTGGTCATGGAACAAATACTGTATGTATAATTTATTTTGAAAAGTAGAATCATATTTTTATTACTATTTGAACTCAGGTCTGGTGCAGACCCCTAACACGATACACCAAATGATATTAGGGCTGTATGGCCAAGAGCAATAATGCACAACCGATGTTGACATTATTGAAACAGGACAGCAACAGTGAAAACATTGTGTGTTGACCGATATGCCCCCTTCAGGCAAAAACGACATTAGACTACATTAGACCAGAGCAGGGGTATTCAATTCTTACCCTACGAGGTCCGGAGCCAGCTGGTTTTCTGTTCTACCTGATAATGAATTTCTCACACCTGGTGTCCCAGGTCTAAATCAGTCCCTGATTAGAGGGGAACAATGAAAAAATGCAGTGGCATTGACTTCGAGGTCCAGAGTTGAGTTTGAGGGGACTAGAGTATAAATGGGCGTGGTCAAGAAGCATAATCTCAAAAATGTAATTGGAAAAAACACTTGTCTGTAATTTAGAGAGAATCTTAGGGCCTTATTCCAAGCACATGTCAGTCGGCCTGTATAACAGAACTTGACCAGATGGCATATACTGTATATGTTATTTTTTATGACGTGATTGCTACTGAGCATTGAAATTAATGGCAGCATTAAATTCGCTCTTAGTGTACTTATTATAGAAGTCTGAATTATCCAGAAAACTGTTAAGATGAGAGCTCTAAACCTTGCCTACGACCTAAAAATGACAAAGCCCACCGCATTGTGCTAAGGATCAAGGTCATGTAGGGTTGGGGGAAGGTTTTTTGTCACTGTAGTAACAAGTACAGTAACGAATAGGTGTTTTTCTAAAGTAGCCTACATATAGATCACAGGCAAACGTTCAAGGTGTGATATAGCACATAGCAGCTGAGAGTGAGAGAGAGAGAGAAGAAACAGAGTGTATGTGTAAGAGTGTGAGTGAGTGAGTGAGTGAGTGAGTGAGTGAGTGAGTGAGTGAGTGAGTGAGTGAGTGAGTGAGTGAGGAGAGAGAGAGAGAGACCAAGAGCACCAGAGCCATGAAGTTGTCTTTGTACAATGTACAATCGATAAGGCAGTCAATCCACTAACTGACTGTCCAGCCAGTTCATTAACCACATAGGCTAGTCCTTAGCAACAGTTCAACCGCATGTGAACAATGAGCTATGAGCTCTAAATGCCTTCTCTTCCCTCTAGGCTAATTATTTTTGTGAGTGGGGGCAGTGGACAAATAAATGTGATCACACCCCTCTTTCAAAACACACAGCTTTTCCACCCACTGAAACACACACGGACACACACACACACCATATTATTCAAAGCAGACACAAAGCTCCAAGGTGACAAAAGTGAGCCTGTGACGTGCATTCATCTTTTATTTTACTACTTCCTGTATGGTGACGGGGGCAGGGTATGAGGCACCATGTCTACGGCTCCACTGGTGTCCTGGAGCATTAAGAGCTCCATCTGAATCCAAGAGAAATACATCAAGATATGTTGCTTTCACAATTTTTTTATGAACCCCCTTTGTGCCATTCATTATATTTATAGGCCATGAGTTGTTATGTATGCAGATCGTATAACGCACCACCTGAGTGACTAAATTATGTATGCATTTTGAGTCTTGACACATTTACAAAGGCTGTTACGAATGCATATAGGAAGTTGTATCATTGTGGGTTGATGGAGAGCAGTGAAGGCACTTCCAATAATGAA
The DNA here is from genome assembly GCF_020615455.1 of Coregonus clupeaformis. Taxonomy (NCBI): domain Eukaryota; kingdom Metazoa; phylum Chordata; class Actinopteri; order Salmoniformes; family Salmonidae; genus Coregonus; species Coregonus clupeaformis. Next base: position 53,355,119 of record NC_059201.1, read on the forward strand.
GGAATTCATTATGCATTATACCCTGGTGGCTGTTACAGAACGTTACAGAACTGTTTAAACCTCGGAAACAATTAATGGTCATTCATTGTAACCTCGCAAACAATTCATTTAGACCGGGCGTTTATTTGAAACAGGTGGCTGAAATGTGTGCATTGCCCGGCTATTAAAAGGGACAGGCGGCTATTTGAGACTGTGTTTAATTGAAGTTTTACGGTGATCATAAATTGGCACTTTTCACTAACTAAATCAGTTTCTCTCTCTATCCCTTCATCCCTTCATCCCTCTCCTACACTACTCTTCCTTTCATCTCTTTCCAACTCCCGCAATTTCCCTTGTCGTTTAAACGTAGAATAATCACTGAATAACTGTGCAATCTCTCAGATCTTGAATGGCATAGAACGTCATCATTGCATCATCTGTGTCATCATCATTATTCCTTACTATAGTAGCCAGTAGCTACACACAATGGGCCAGTGAGGAGAATAAGTGCACAGTAGGATATTTAACCTCACAATACTTAGCAACTATCAATGTGTGCGACAGCAACTATTATCAATGGCACCTTATGCTTGCAACACAACAATTGCTTGCATCTGGCTATTACATTTATGCAGTATATGTTAACAATGACCATATTATCCTGATTACACTATAGGTCTCTCTCAACCTATCAAGTCATCCTGTATGATCCTAGTGCTACTGGAAAACCAATGGGGACGAAACAAACTTCTGAACTTCACTTTATATCTATTAAACCACACTCTGTTCCGCTCTCTGCTGTTTATGAAGATTTGAATCAAGGCTCTACAAAGCTCATTGAATACGTTTTGTTCTAAATGAGAATCTCCAACTCTCTGGGGCAAAACATGTCAACACAGTTCACCTAGAACTCCCTTCATTCTGGCTGCTGCATTGAAAGCTGCATAACTGAGTGAGAATATCAGCGCCATATAACACTAGGCTGAAGGAAACTAGCACACAGGCAATTCCTCATGCAAAGTGTTTGTGTGTGAACCATTATGAATATTCAAATGTCGTCGTTCCAAGGGGAGTCTGTGCATAATGAGGTTGGCCAGTCACCCAAAATCAGATGCAAAACATCTGCTGGGTGTTCTGACATTGCCAATTTTGGGGAAATGTTCTTTGGCCTGAACTGATCTGACACACTGCAGAAATTGCCAAGGGTGTTTTTAATGTATGGGACGGTGGTTGTTTCTGAATGTAAGATGAGAGAAGCCAATTCATTTTCACTTTCACTCATTACCACTGTACTGCCATGACGAAATGAAATGAGGATTGTGATGACAATACTTTATGCCATTTAGCAGACACTTTTATCCAAAGAAATGTACAGTCATGTGTGCATACATTTAACGTACGGGTGGTCCCGGGAATCGAAACTCACTACCCTGGCGTTACAAGCGCCATGCTCTACCAACTGAGCTACAGAGGACCAGATGACGTTGTTGATGATGATTGGTGGTTGCTAATCTAACATTGGGGGTTTGCATTTAAAAAAAATAAAGTTAGGAACTACAGTGCCTTCAGAAAGTATTCACACCCCTTGACTTTTTCCACATTTTGTTGTGTTACAACCTGAATTTAAAATGGATTAAATTGAGATTTTGTGTCACTGGCCTACACACAATACCCCATAATGTCAAAGTGAAATAATCTTTTTGAAAAAATTTACCAATTAATTACAAATAGAAAGCTGAAATGTCTTGAGTTAATAAGTATTCAACCCCTTTGTTATGGCAAGCCTAAATATGTACAGGAGTAGAATTGTGCTTAACAACTCACATAATAAGTTGCATAGACTGTGTGCGCAGTAATAGTGTTTAACATGATTTTTGAATGACTACCTTATGTCTGTAAGGTCTGTAAGGTCCCTCAGTCGAGCAGTGAATTTCAAACAGATTCAACCACAAAGACCAGGGAGGTTTACCAATGCCTCGCAAAGAAGGGCACCTATTGGTAGATGGATAAAAATAAACTAACATTGAATATCCCTTTGAGCATGGTGAAGTTATTAATTACACTTTGGATGGTGTATCAATACACCCAGTTACTACAAAGATACAGGCGTCCTTCCTAACTCAGTTGCCAGAGAGGAAGGAAACCGCTCAGGGATTTCACCATGAGGCCCATGGTGACTTTAAAACAGTTACAGAGGTTAATGGCTGTGATAGCAGAAAACTAAGGATGGATCAACAATATCGTAGTTCCTCCACAACACTAACCTAAATGACAGAGTGAAAGAAGGAAGCTTGTATAGAATAAAAAATATTCCAAAACATGCCTCCTGCTTGCAATAAGGCACTAAAGTAAAACTACAAAAAATGTGGCTAAGAATTTAACTTAATGTCCTGAATACAAAGTGTTATGTTTAGGGTAAATCTAACACAACACATCACTAAGTACTACTCTTCATATTTTCAAGCATGGTGGTGGCTGCATCATGTTATGGGTATGCTTGTCATTGGCAAGGACTAGGTCTTTTTTTTTGTGGATAAAAATAAACAGAATAGAGCTAAGACACTGGGAGACAAATTCATCTTTCAGCAGGACAATGACCTAAAACCCAAGGCCAAATATACACTGAAGTTGCTGACCAAGACAACATTGAATGTTCCTGAGTGGTATAGTTACAGTTTTGACTTAAAGCGGCTTTAAAATCTATGGCAAGACTTGAAAATGGCTTTCCAGTGATGATCAACAACCGACTTGACAGAGCTTGAAGAATTTTACAAATAATAATGTGCAAATATTGTACAATCCAAGCGTGCAAAGCTCTTAAGTCCCGTTTCCACTGGCACTTAAAATTACGGCCAAATTCGAGCTGGCTCGAATGGAATTCTCAAATTCGAGCTGGGTTGAGGGAAACCTGGCCCAGCGCAGCCCAGTTTCGCAACTGGTGCCAGCACGATTAGACCACCAAGCTGATCACTGCTGAATGCTGACACAATGTTTAGTTAGCTAGTCTGGGCTTGTTGCTGTTAGCTAGCACATGGACAAGCAGTACTGCAGTAGTCAGACATGACACAAATTACCAGCATAGCTGGATCCTTCATTCATTTTTGCACTACACAATAAACTTTTATGAGATCAGTCAGCCCTCAAATGCTAGATACTTAATGTTAGCTAGCAAATCAGAGTTGAAAAGAGCTAGCTAACTTGCTAACATGAGCTAGCAGGAATTTTTGCTGGCCAGGCCGTATTGAAAGCTAGCTAGCTAGTGTAAGAATATTTGAAGATAAATACACAACGCAGAGGACTAGAGGTCAAGAGGGAATTAACAATCAATGGAAATAGTTGTTTTTCAGTTCAACATCTGTTTAGAATCTGTGTAGGGGTTCCAACCAGGGACTCATAGCTACAGTGGGGAAAAAAAGTATTTAGTCAGCCACCAATTGTGCAAGTTTTCCCACTTAAAAAGATGAGAGAGGCCTGTAATTTTCATCATAGGTACACGTCAACTATGACAGACAAATTGAGGAACAAAAATCCAGAAAATCACATTGTAGGATTTTTAATGAATTTATTTGCAAATTATGGTGGAAAATAAGTATTTGGTCACCGACAAACAAGCAAGATTTCTGGCTCTCACAGACCTGTAACTTCTTCTTTAAGAGGCTCCTCTGTCCTCCACTCGTTACCTGTATTAATGGCACCTGTTTGAACTTGTTATCAGTATAAAAGACACCTGTCCACAACCTCAAACAGTCACACTCCAAACTCCACTATGGCCAAGACCAAAGAGCTGTCAAAGGACACCAGAAACAAAATTGTAGACCTGCACCAGGCTGGGAAGACTGAATCTGCAATAGGTAAGCAGCTTGGTTTGAAGAAATCAACTGTGGGAGCAATTATTAGGAAATGGAAGACATACAAGACCACTGATAATCTCCCACGATCTGGGGCTCCACGCAAGATCTCACCCCCGTGGGGTCAAAATGATCACAAGAACGGTGAGCAAAAATCCCGAACCACACAGGGGGACCTAGTGAATGACCTGCAGAGAGCTGGGACCAAAGTAACAAAGCCTACCATTAGTAACACACTACGCCGCCAGGGACTAAAATCCTGCAGTGCCAGACGTGTCCCCCTGCTTAAGCCAGTACATGTCCAGGCCCATCTGAAGTTTGCTCGAGTGCATTTGGATGATCCAGAAGAGGATTGGGAGAATGTCAGATGAAACCAAAATAGAACTTTTTGGTAAAAACTCAACTCGTCGTGTTTGGAGAACAAAGAATGCTGAGTTGCATCCAAAGAACACCATACCTACTGTGAAGCATTGGGGTGGAAACATCATGCTTTGGGGCTGTTTTTCTGCAAATGGACCAGGACGACTGATCCGTGTAAAGGAAAGAATGAATGGGACCATGTATCGTGAGATTTTTAGTGAAAACCTCCTTCCATCAGCAAGGGCATTGAAGATGAAACGTGGCTGGGTCTTTCAGCATGACAATGATCCCAAACACACCGCCCGGGCAACGAAGGAGTGGCTTCGTAAGAAGCATTTCAAGGTCCTGGAGTGGCCTAGCCAGTCTCCAGATCTCAACCCCATACAAAATCTTTGGAGGGGAGTTGAAAGTCCGTGTTGCCCAGCGACAGCCCCAAAACATCACTGCTCTAGAGGAGATCTGCATGGAGGAATGGGCCAAAATACCAGCAACAGTGTGTGAAAACCTTGTGAAGACTTACAGAAAACGTTTGACCTGTGTCATTGTCAACAAAGGGTATATAACAAAGTATTGAGAAACTTTTGTTATTGACCAAATACTTATTTTCCACCATAATTTGCAAATAAATTCATTAAAAATCCTACAATGTGATTTTCTGATTTTTTTTCCCTCATTTTGTCTGTCATAGTTGACGTGTACCTATGATGAAAATTACAGGCCTCTCTCATCTTTTTAAGTGGGAGAACTTGCACAATTGGTGGCTGACTAAATACTTATTTTCCCCACTGTACATGTGGCAAGTTCTCATTGGTCGAAATTGTCTATACATTGAGCCTGAAATGGGATACTTGGTATTTGGCCATTGGCCCAATTTTATTGCAAGGAATTCTAATTGGTCGGCCACATGCAAGGCTTGAGGCTATAAACAACATCCTGTCTCTTTGTTCAGTGGAGAAACATTGAGAACAGGGAAGAATGAACATCTACCATGAACATTCCAGCATAACAACTATGATTTGTTCTCTTTAAATAAATATATTTTTCTCCCCCTGATTTGCTTTGGGGTCTGTGTTATTGAAGAATAACATCAACTGCTAACACTAGCTACATCATATCAAACCTGTTGTCTGGTTTGCTTGGTTAATTGGCTAGCTAATAGCCAATGCCATGGAAAGCATGGTAGGAATTTTAGTTACAGCATGGTGAGGGTGAATTTAATTTGGCAATGCAGCTCCTCATTTTCACACATGTGCACAAAGCAGGTCTCAAGGTCATTCCTTGCTGAGGTTTTCTTTGCCGCCGTTCACCATCTCCTAGTGACAAAGCCCATACAGAAAAGTAATATATGGCCATTTGACAATATACTGTATATAAAACCCATAGGCCTATATAAATGTGGCATACATTTAAAAATATATGATCATATATAGTCCATGCCGCTCTGTCATTGCTCATCCATATACACTACCGTTCAAAAGTTTGGGGTCACTTAGAAATGTCCTTGTTTTCCATGAAAACATACATGAGTTAGAATAGGAAATATAGCAAAATGCATAGGAAATGTCGTCATTGACGAGGTTAGAAATAATGATTTTTAATTGAAATAATAATTGTGTCCTTCAAAGTTTTCTTTCGTCAAAGAATCCTCAATTTGCAGCAATTACAGCCTTGCAGACCTTTGGCACTCTTGTTGTCAATTTGTTGAGGTAATCTGAAGAGATTTCACCACATGCTTCCTGAAGCACCTCCCACAAGTTGGATTGGCTTGATGGGCACTTCTTATGTACCATACGGTCAAGCTGCTCCCACAACAGCTCAATAGGGTTGAGATCCGGTGACTGAGCTGGCCACTCCATTATAGACAGAATACCAGCTGACTGCTTCTTCCCTAAATAGTTATTGCATAGTTTGGAGCTGTGCTTTGGGTCGTTGTCCTGTTGTAGTAGGAAACTAGCTCCAATCAAGAGCCATCCACAGGGTACAGCATGGCGTTGCAAAATGGAGTGATAGCCTTCCTTCTTCAAGATCCCTTTTACCCTGTATAAATCTCCCACTTTACCACCACCAAAGCACCCCCAGACCATCACATTGCCTCCACCATGTTTGACAGAGGGCATCAAGCACTCCTCCAGCATCTTTTCATTTGGTCTGCATCTCACAAATGTTCTTCTTTGTGATCCGAACACCTCAAACTTCGATTTGTCTGTCCATTACACATTTTTCCAATCTTCCTCTGTCCAGTGTCTGTGTTCGTTTGCCCATCTTAATATTTTCTTTTTATTGGCCAGTCTGAGATATGGCTTTTTCTTTGCAACTCTGCCTAGAAGGTCAGCATCCCAGAGTCGCCTCTTCACTGTTGACGTTGAGACTGGTGTTTTGCGGGTACTATTTAATGAAGCTGCCAGTTGAGGACCAGTGAGGCATCTGTTTCTCAAATTAGACACTCTAATGTATTTGTCCTCTTGTTCAGTTGTGCACCGGGGCCTCCCACTCCTATTTCTATTCTGGTTAGAGTTTACGCTCTTCCGTTTCTTGGCAATTTCTCGCATGGAATAGCCTTCATTTCTCAGAACAAGAACAGACTGACGAGTTTCAGAAGAAAGTTATTTGTTTCTGGCCATTTTGATCCTGTAATCGAACCCACAATTGCTGATGCTCCAGATACTCAACTAGTCTCAAGAAGGCCAGTTGTATTGCTTCTTTAATCAGCACAACAGTTTTCAGCTGTGCTAACATACTTGCAAAAGGGTTTTCTAATTATCAATTAGCCTTTTTAAATGATAAACTTGGATTACAAACACAGCAGTGGTATTCAAATTTTTCAGCTGGGAACCCATTTAAATCAAAACAATTTCCAGTGACTCCCCTAACCCAAATCTTATAGAATACATATTTTCTCTGTTGTACTACTTTACTCCTTCCTCTCTGGCAGTACTTTGTTCTTTAACAAGTTTATAGTTTTTTTTTACAATTCATTATAGTCTTTGTCTGGAGCCCAGTTGTCAAATATAATTTAGAATATTTTACTTTAAAAGACATAGCTACTTGGCATCAATTCAATTGATCTTGCAATTAAAACAAAACCCAATTTCTTGAACATTTTAGAAAAATATTGTGACAAAACTCATGTTTTATACACTCATCTGCACAAGTAATTTTGTTAAAATGTAAAATATGAAATCAAGTTTGTTTGTGCGCAACATTATTATTGTAGTTAGTCCTCCATGGTTTTGCCTTCAGAAAGTATTCATACCTCTTGACTTTTTCCACATTTTGTTGTGTTACAGCCTTGAATTCAAAAATGATAAAATAAAAATAATTTCTCACCAATCTACACACAATACTCCATATTGACAGTGAAAACATGTTTTTAGACATTTTTGCAAATGAGTTGAAAATGAAATACAGACATCTCATTTACATAAGTATTCACACTCCTTTGCTATGACACTCCAAATTGAGCTCAGGTGCATCCAATTTCCTTTGATCATCCTTGAGATGTCGCTACAACTTGATTGAAGACCACCTGCGGCCAATTCATTTGTTTGGACATGATTTAGAAAGAAACACACCTGTCAGAGCAAAAACTATACCATGAAGTCAAAGGAACTGTCCGTAGATCTCTGAGATGGAATTGTGATGAGGCATATATCTGGGGAAGGGTATAAAACAATTTCTAGAGTGTTGAAAGTTTCCCAGAGCACAATGGTCTCCATCATGGGAAATTGAAAAAATATGGAACTACCCAGACTCTGCCTAGAGCTGGCTGTCTGACCAAACTGAGCAACTGGGCAAAAAGGACCTTGGTCAGGGAGGTGACCAAGAACCCAATGACAGAACTACAGAGTTCCTTGGCTGACAAGGACAACAGTCTCTACAGCAATGCACCAACCTGGGCTTTATGGGAGTGGCCAGACGGAAGCCACTCCTGAGAAAAAGGCAAAAGACAGCATGCCTGGAGCTTGCAACAAGGCACGTGAAAGACTCTGAAATCATAAGGCAAAAGATTCTGTGGTCTGATGAGACCAAAATTGAACTGTTTGGCCTGAATGCAAAGCGCTATGTCTGGAGAAAACCAGTCACAGCTCATCACCCGTCTAACACCATCCCTACCTTGAAGCATGGTGGTGGCAGCATCATGCTATGGGGAGGCTTTTCAGCAACAGGGACTGTGATACTGGTAAGGATATAGGGAACAATGAATGGAGCCAAATACAGGCAAATCCTTGATGAAAACCTGCTTCAGAGTGCAAACGACACTAGACTGGGCCAAAGATTTACATTCCAACAGGACAATGACCCCAAGCATACAGCCAGCATTCTTCAGAACAAGAATGTGAAAGTCCTTGAGTGGCCCAGCCAAAGCCCAGACTTGAATCCCATTGAAAATCTGTGGAAAGATTTGAAGATTGCAGTTTATCGCCACTCCCCATCTAACTTAACAGAGCTTGAGAAAATCTACAAGGATTTGAGAAATGTACGTTTTAAAGTAAAATTCCTGCAATTCTACTTATTTTGGCATGGGGCAGAGATACATTTTGTGCAGTTTTAAAGCAAGTTTTCGGCAGTTCTACACATTTTGCCATGGGGCGGAGAGAACATTTTTGCAATTTTATAACACATTTCATGCAATTCTACAATTTTTGCCATGGGGCAGAAAATGTCTTTTGCAGTTTTAAAGGTAATTTCCTGCAATTCTACCCATTTTGCAATGGGATATAGATAACTTTTTTTCAGTTTTAAAGCTAATTTCCTGCAATTCTACACATTTTGCCCCCTGGAAGTCAGGGCCCCTGGGCACGTGCCCTGTGTGCCCAGTCAGTATTCGGGCCATGATTTTAAGTTTAGATAACTGGCTAGAGTAACTTACCAATCTAAAAGTTGTTAGCTGACATTGCGAACTGAGTGACTGTCAGTGACTAACAAAACAAGATAAAAACTGCTGATACACAACCAGATATTCTACTATTCTGACTATCAACAGTAAGTTGAGACCACGACTGAGCTCCCCCCTAGCGGCCGGGGCCCTAAGTGACCCTCCATGTTTTCACCCATCAGACTATTCTCAATTTAATCTTGTCTTTACTAATGTGTAAAAAAAAACAGAGCAAAAGACATGTCATTCGTATGATATTCGAATGGAGTCCGCTTTCCGCCAGTTCGTGGGTAGGCTATTCCAGTTATTTCACTCCATGCATCAACCACTGTTTGAGGAGCATGCAGCCTCTCGCTGCATGACAGGTGATATTCCGCCCAAACGCCATGGGCTCTCCATGGGTGTTTTGAATTCATCATCACCTTAGAAAGTGCTGTCCATTTCGTTGTGTTCAGCTTTGAAACAACATCCACAATGACCATGTTTTCCACTTAGTTTCAACCTGTTGTTGTTGATCAATCGCAGTGAGGTGAGTTTTAAAAGCACGATACTGTTTTGATAAGAAGTGTTTGATGTGATTTTCAATTGCATTTGCATTTATGTCAGAGTGGTTAGAGCAGGGGTCTCCAACAGGTCGATCGCAAGCTACCAGTAGCTCGAAGCCCACATATGAGTAGCTTGCCAATCAATTCAGAAAGTACATGCAATTGTTCATGTTTTCCACAACAAACTGTCATAAACAAAACTCACAAGTATCAGACACCGCAAGCTCCCAGCTACTATCTAATCAACGCAACATTTACATTATCCCACCCCTGGTTAGCCACTATTGGCATAAAAAGCCAAACGTAACACAATATCTGTCAATTAATTTCCAGCAATATTGCCCCCATCTGTCTGCGTGGTGCGAGCATTTGTCTATCACTGCCAGTTGATGTGATAACCATCTTGTCGGTTGACAGAAACACTTTCCCCAAAACCTTCTCAATGAAATGTTAACTGCAAAGTAGGCTTACCTGGCAGAAGTATATCATTAGTAAGTATTTCATTTGTATCTACTATTTGTTATTTGCTAATTTTACCATGAAATGAACAGCAGCAGTACAGAACCGCTGCTAGACCAGCACATTCCTCACTCACTAGATGCCCAATTAAAGGGGATTTACACAAAAAAATCTACATTTGTTAGTTCTCTTCCAGACCTCCAAAAAGTGTCTTCTGATGTGATTTAAGCATTGACATGGACTCAGAACATCCAATGAAACATTTTCTCTATGAACAATTCTAATTTTTTAAACCAGGAAAAATAAAACTGAGAAAATAAAAAAATGTTTAGGGCCCCCCATAGAGTTGTTTATTAACCATTAGTGACCCTGGGAAGAGTTGCAGGGGAGAGGAGAGGAGACGAATGTGCCTATTTGAAAGCTAGAAGAAAAAAAATTGTAGCTCGCGACATGTTGAATTGAGAATTATTTGGCGATGCTGACAAAAAAAAACTCCCCTGCTACGGACGGCTATGTCGGTCGGCTAATACAGGACTAGTAAAGGCCCAGTGCACTACTTTTGTTTCAAATAATAATACTTTTGAAGCACCCCTACTTCCCACGGCTATGCCGGTGTGGCGGTAATACAGTCACCGTAACAGCCCTAGCTCTGTTTGCAGTATTCATTTTGAATGGGGTGTGTTGTCTGGGCAGCTGAATAATAGCCGATATATGCTTGATCCGGCAATGTGGTCCGGAGGCTTGCGGAGGACAAATCGAGCTCTGTGCGGTGATGCCATGCGCCTTCCAAACATTGTAACAATGCGGAGGGCTCCGTATAGCTCCGCATTGACATGATTGGTTGACAGTAGGTCGGGGCGGGAGGTATAAACACGAACTCACTTCCTTGACAACTTCCTTCACAACAGCTCTGCTCAACAGCCCTGCTCCACGAAGCTCAAGAAGTATGAATGCCCTGACTTCTGCAGAGGCTGTATCGCCGTAAATGCTGTACGGCCAATGCAGACGCGGATTGACCAAGCAGAGCCTTTAAGAGTTGCATAGGGCAAGATAGGTTACTCCCACCATTGACTTTCCATCATTCACTTCCGGAAGGTTACCCTGAAGACGAGTTAACCATACCTTCGCCTCTTTTTGTTATAACATCTTTGGTCTGACAGATGTTTATGTGACATATTGCATTGAATGATGACAATAGCAAAAAACATGGCTGCACAATTAGCTTAGCATTAGCTCATCATAATCAGTACAACTTTCAAAAAAGTATTTTACACACATCATATGTGTCCATTACAATGTATGCAAGAATCAGAATGCATGATTTGACACCGGTACTTGAAAACGTGAATAAAACAGTAAATAAATAAATGATTACCACACAAACCATTTTCTGATAGTGATTTATTGATACAAGTGGCGGTGCCGGTAGCCAATCACGTCACCGGAAACACACTCAGAGCAATTCAGTGTTGTTGTTTATGTATATAGCTAGTGGGCAAAGCTGTACCAAACGCTCAAGCAATATTGAGAACATCTTCAGCAATTTGACTTGACAGGTGACCTGCCATGATACTATCACTTTAGGGGTGGTTGGAGGGAATGCAGTTTTTGTTGTTCAACCACTACATTAATATTGAAATATGGGTTATGCATATTTTTTATTAAATGACAGTTGTCATTATATTTCCTTGCTGTTTCTTCCTCCAGTAAAACTGTAAAGGAGTGTAAGTTCAAACAGTATGTTGCTATCATACTAAAGCTGGCTTCAATCTTCGGCAAGAAAGATGTCAGCAACTTAAGTTCCAGTTATGATGTTGGCAAATTATGTTCAATACTGTTTGCAAATGTGTGTGGTTTCTGAAAGTACAGAATAAAGAGGAATGATTATTAATTACAATATCAGGATATAGCAATAATACAATATTACAAATAAGTAACATAAAAACACTGCCATAATAAGAAGAAGTTGCATTGAATGGAGTTGAAGGATGGGACTAATAACAACTAACAACAACTAATAACAACAAGATAACTAATGTAAAGCATACTGTGTCCATAATAAGTATATAGGTTATAGGTTGAGAGCTTTTGTGAAAGAGCACAATTAGAAAGATATGGCATATAGAAGCAAACCGGATGGACATCATGAAAATGATCGGCAAGGTTGAGGAAGTTCAGGAGTAAAAACAAACAAAATAGAATAATTGTAAAATTGACTGTGTCCATAAAATATATATAGTATGTATAAGCTGGAAGTAGAGGCCTAAGCATTGTTGTTCACTAGTTTACTGCAATTAGGGAAGGGGTGGTGGGGTTGGAAAGTAATAAGGGGAAATGTATTTTTAAAAAGAATATGTGTATATATATATGTATGTATGTATGTATGTATGTATGTATGTGTATGTGTATATATATATATATATATATATATATATATATATTTGCGAGAAAAAAAAGATATGGGGGATTGGAAGTGATGCAGACAATTACAGTGATGGAAGTTACAATCTATAAGCAATATTAAAGCTGATCTACCCCCCAAAAAAAAAATACAAAAGAAGAAAAAAAAGAAGTAGTTGCATTGACAACATGACAATTATTAATGCACCAATGAACTACACAAAAAACAGGAACTGAAGGGAGAGGCTATATACACTGAAGGCCTCCACAAGGGGGCAGGGCAGGGCAGGGCAGAGCGATGGTAAACAGATCAAATGAATACACAGGCCAATGGTCATGATGAGGGCAACTCCAAAGGACACAACACAAGCTAATACTTCTCTGACGCCATTAGCATTGTTTTACAGAACTAATAAAATAATGTACATAAACACAATTGAGTAGAACACCATAAAGGTTGTGAAATTAGTACCTTGCGTGTCCGCGGTTATTGAGGAACACACACAGAATACATTGCTCCATACATACATACAGTGTGTTACAGTAGAAACGACATAACACGATATACAGAGACTATTATGATAAGGTAAATAAGGCACTTACTTTGATAGGAACGCACACATGTACAATGTCATTATTAGTAAGGAAAACTACAATGAAGGCAATGTGGGCGCCAGCGGGAAAATGCAACAGGGGGAAAAAGTTTGGGCAGGTTCTGACTGGAAATGTCTGCATACATGACCTGGGGAAACACTGAGGGAGTGGTCGGGCTCTCATCGAAGAGAGGAGTTTGTCCATTTCATCTTAACCTCGCCTCACATTAGCATAGCATGCCTCAAACGTAAATTGTCCGCCACAGTGAAATGGGTTACTTCTATGTGAATTAATAAGGAGGCGGAACAAACCTCATTTCAAAACTGTCGTTTGAAAATAATTTGAAATCGACAAGTTGAAACATAGCCTATAGATAATTACCAGGCAGCGTGCCTTAGTTTGAGGGCAGTGTGGAGTAACTGTCCTGTTACGTAACAATAAAATTTTGGAACAGTGAGTACATTCTGATATCACATTCATAAAAAAAACTAATGTTAGGGGACCGGTAGAGATATTTGGAAATCACGCGTGAAAAGATACAGTTTCTTCTGGCCCATGGACTACTTTCAGGGTAAGAAACAATTTTACTTTAAGGTGTAAAAAAAGTTAACCATCGCTTTAATTGAATATACAAATCAACCATTGCAATTAGGGGATCAATGGTCAAGGATTTCTTATTAAACTGAATCTGATAAACTTTTCACACAAAGGTTTTCCAATTTGATAATTTATTTTAAAATCATTTCCTGAATTGATTGAATTGACACCAAACCTGACCTCCAACTGTTCTATGTGCTCTTTATCTTATATTTTTTGCTTTCCCCCAGAGATGCTGTCATGAAGTGGGAATGGCTTTAAAAAGTAAAATGGCCGAATTGAGAAGCGCTTAGAAGAAAACATTTGAAAAGTTTAAATAATGTTTTTTGTGTCATTTGTTCTAATGTTTTATTACCATGACTACAAGTATCAAATACATGTAATGATGTAATTTAATGTACACTGAAATAAGGCTCCCGTAACATATATGTTAACACACATATATTTAACATGTATTGTGACATACAGTATAAGGGACATACAGTGCAATCAGAAAGTATTCATACATCTTGACTTTTTCCACATTTTTTTTACGTTATAGCCTTATTCTATAATTGATTAAATTGTTTTTTTCACCCCCTCATCAATCTACACACAACACCCCATAATAAAGAAAATAAAAAAACGTTTATCACATTTACATAAATATTCAGACCCTTTACTCAGTACTTTGTTTAAGCACCTTTGTCAGCGATTACAGACTTGAGTCTCCTTGGGTATGACACTACAAGCTTGGCACACCTGTATTTGGGGAGTTTCTCCCATTCTTCTCTGCAGATCCTCTGAAGCTCTGTCAGGTTGGATGGGGAGCGTCACTGCACAGCTATTTTCAGGTCTCTCCAGAGATGTTAGTTCGAGTTCAAGTCCGGGTTCTGGCTGGGCCACTGAAGGAAATTCAGAGACTTGTCCAGAAGCCACTCTTGCGTTGTCTTGGCTGTGTGTTTTAGTGTCGTTGTCCTGTTGGAAGGTGAACCGTCACCCCAGTCTGAGGTCCTGAGCGCTCTGGAGCAGGTTTTCATCAAGGATCTCTCTGTAGTTTGCTCCGTTCATCTTTCCCTTGATCCTGACTAGTCTCCCAGTCCCTGCCGCTGATAAACATCCCCACAACATGATGCTGCCACCACCATGCTTCACAGTAGGGATGGTGCCATGTTTCCTCTAGATGTGACGGATGGCATTCAGGCCAAAGAGTTCCATCTTGGTTTCATCAGAGCAGAGAATCTTGTTTCACATGGTCTGAGAGTCTTTAGGTGCCTTTTGGCAAACAGCAAGCAGGCTGTCATGTGCCTTTTACAGAGGAGTGGCTTCCATCTGGCCACTCTACCATAAAGGCCTGATTGGTGGAGTGCTGCAGAGATGGGTGTCCTTCTGGAAGGCTCTCCCATCTCCACAGAGGAACTCTGGAGCTCTGTCAGAGTGACCATCGG
Source organism: Coregonus clupeaformis (assembly GCF_020615455.1). Taxonomy (NCBI): domain Eukaryota; kingdom Metazoa; phylum Chordata; class Actinopteri; order Salmoniformes; family Salmonidae; genus Coregonus; species Coregonus clupeaformis. The sequence goes on from NC_059201.1 coordinate 53,370,204, forward strand.
GTTCTTGGTCACCTGCCTGACTATGGCCCTTCTCCCCCGATTGCTCAGTTTGGCCGGGTGGCCAGCTCTAGGAAGAGTCTTGGTGGTTCCAAACTTCTTCCATTTAAGAATGATGGAGGCCACTGTGTTCTTGGGGACCTTCAATGCTGCAGAAATGTGCCTCAACTGCAGATCTGTGCCTCAACACAATCCTGTCTCGGAGCTCTACGGACAATTCCTTCGACCTCATGGCTTGGTTTTTGCTCTGACATGCACTGTCGACGGTGGGATCGGTGTGTGCCTTTTCAACTTGTGTCCAATCAATTGAATTTACCACAGGTGGACTCCAATCAAGTTGTAGAAACATCTCAAGGATGATCAATGCAAACAGGATGAATCTGAGCTCAATTTCGAGTCTCATAGCAAAGGGTCTGAATACTTATGTAAATAAGGTATTTCTGTTTTTATTTTTTATAAATTTGCACAAAATTTTAAAAACCTGTGTTTACTTTGTCATTATGGGATATTGTGTGTAGATAGATGAGGAAATGTTTTTATTTAATCAATTTTAGAATAAGGCTGTAACGTAACAAAATGTGGAAAAGGTCAAGGGGTCTGAATACTTTTCAGAATGCACTGTATGTAATAAACATTCAAATACTGTGTCACACATACACTACATTGGAATATGGAATCATGTAGTATCAAAAAAGTGTTAAACAAATCAAAAAATATTTTAGATTTTAGATTCTTCAAAGTAGTCACCCTTTGACTTGATGACAGCTTTGCACACTCTTGGCATTCTCTCAACCAGCTTCACCTGGAACGCTTTTCCAACAGTCTTGAAGGAGTTCCCACATATGCTGAGCACTTGTTGGCTGCTTTTCCTTCACTCTGCGGTCCAACTCATCCCAAACCATCTCAATTGGGTTGAGGTCGGTGGATTGTGGAGGACAAGTCATCTGATGCAGCATTCCATCACTCTGCTTCTTGGTCAAATAGCCCTCATACAGCCTGGAGGTGTGTTGGGTCATTGTCCTGTTGAAAAACAAATTATAGTCCCACTAAGCGCAAACCAGATGGGATGGCGTATCGCTGCAGAATGCTGTGGAAGCCATGCTGGTTAAGTGTGCCTTGAATTCTAAATAAATCACAGACAGTGTCACCAGCCAAGCACCCCCACACCATCACACCTCCTCCTCCATGCTTAATGGTGGGAACCACACACGCGGAGATCATCCATTCACCTACTCTGCGTCTCACAAAGACACAGCGGTTGGAACCAAAAATCTCCAACTTGGAATCATCAGACCAAAGGACAGATTTCCACCGGTGTAATGGCCATTGCTCGCGTTTCTTGGCCCCATGCAAGTCTCTTCTTCTTATTGGTGTCCTTTAGTAGTGGTTTCTTTGCAGCAGTTCGACTATGAAGGCCTGATTCACAAAGTCCCCTCTGAACAGTTGATGTTGAGATGTGTCTGTTACTTGAACTCTGTGAAGCATTTATTTGGGCTGCAATTTCTGAGGCTGGTAACTCTAATGAACTTATCCTCTGCAGCAGAGGTAACTCTGGGTCTTCCTTTCCTGTGGCGGTCCTCATGAGAGCCAGTTTCATCATAGCGCTTGATGGTTTTTGCGACTGCACTTGAAGAAACTTTCAAAGTTCTTGACATTTTCCGGATTGACTGAACTTCATGTCTTAAAGTAATTATGGACTTTCGTTTCTCTTTGCTTATTTGAGCTGTTCTTGCCATAATATGGACTTGGTCTTTTACCAAATAGGGCTATGTTCTGTATACCACCCCTACCTTGTCACAACACAACTGATTGGCTCAAACGCATTAAGAAGGAAAGAAATTCCACAAATTAACTTTTAAGAAGGCACACCTGTTAATTGAAATGCATTCCAGGTGACTACCTCATGAAGCTGGTTGAGAGAATGCCACGAGTGTGCAAAGCTGTCATCAAGGGTTGCTACTTTGAAGAATCTCAAATCTCAAATATATTTTGATTTGTTTAACACCTTTTTGATTACTACATGATTCCATGTGTGTTATTTTAATGTTTTGATGTCTTCACTATTATTCTACAATGTGGAAAATAAAATAAATATAAAGAAAAACCCTTGAATGAGTAGGTGTGTCCAAACTTTTGACTGGTACTGTATATAAATAACATTTTAATACTAAATGTGTCACACATGAGCACATAAGTATGTGCCTGGCGCCGACGAAGATGGCGGCCTCGCGACTAGCTCTTAGAAAACTTTGCAGTATTTTGTTTTTTATGTATTATTCTTTACATTATTAGCTCAGAAAATGTTTTATATCGTTACATACAGCCGGGAAAAACTATTGGATATCAGAGCGGCGGTAACTCACCAGAACTACCAGCATTACGACCAGGAATACAACTTTCCCGAAGCAGATCCTTTGTTCACTCTCCCCAGGGCAATTGAACAGATTCCAGAGGCCGACCCAAAACATCGCCGGCTGAGGAGAGGAACCCGGAGCGGCCTGCTGGTTCGACTCAGGAGGCGCACACACCACCCACCGCTTCCGAGTATATTACTCGCTAATGTTCAGTCTTCGGTTAACAAAGTTGACAAGCTTAGGGCAAGGGTTTCTTTACAGAGAGACATCAGGGCCTGTAACAAACTTTGTTTCACGGAAACATGGCTCTCTTGGGATATTCGATCGAAATCAGTCCAGCCAGATGGGTTCTCAGTTCATTGCGCAGACAGAAATAAATATCTCTCCGGGAAGCAGAAGGGCAGAGCTGTGTGTTTCATGATTAGTTGCAATCTACTGTAGAGATAGCCTGCAGAGCTCTATCATACTATCCAGGTCTGTGCCCAAACAGTTTGAGCTTCTACTTCTAAAAATCCACCTTTCCAGAAATAAGTCTCTCACTGTTGCCGCTTGCTACAGACCCCCCTCAGCCCCCAGCTGTGCCCTGGACACCATATGTGAATTGATTGCCCCCCATTTATCCTCTGAGTTTGTACTGCTTGGTGACCTAAATTGGGATATGCTTAATACCCCAGCCATCCTACAATCCAAGCTAGATGCCCTCAACCTCACGCAAATTATCAACGAACCTACCAGGTACAACCCTAAATCCTTAAACATGGGTACCCTCATAGATATCATCCTGACTAACATACCCTCTAAATACACCTCAGCTGTCTTCAACCAGGATCTCAGCGATCACTGCCTTATTGCCTGCGTCCGTAACGGGTCCGCGGTCAAACAACCACCCCTCATCACTGTCAAACGCTCCCTAAAACACTTTAGCGAGGAGGCCTTCCTAATTGACCTGGCCCAGGTATCCTGGATGGATATAGATCTCATTCCGTCAGTAGAGGATGCCTGGTTGTTCCTTAAAAGTAATTTCCTCTCAATCTTAAATAAACATGCCCCATTCAAAAATACAGAACTAAGAACCGATATAGCCCCTGGTTCTCCTCAGACTTGACTGCCCTTGACCAGCACAAAAACATCCTGTGGCGTACAGCATTAGCATCAAATAGCCCCGCGATATGCAACTTTTCAGGGAAGTTAGGAACCAATATACACAAGCAGTCAGGAAAGCAAAGGCTAACTTTTTCAAACAGAAATTTGCATCCTGTAGCACTAACTCCAAAAAGTTTTGGGACACAGTAAGGTCCATGGAGAATAAGAGCACTTCCTCCCAGCTGCCCACTGCACTGAGGCTAGGAAACACTATCACCACCGATAAATCTACAATAATCGAGAATTTCAACAAGCATTTTGCTACAGCTGGCCATGCTTTCCATCTGGCTACCACTAACCCGGCCACCAACTCTGCACCCTCTGCTGCAACTTGCCCATGCCCCCCGCTTCTCCTTCACACAAATTCAGACAGCTGATGTTTTGAAAGCGCTGCAAAATCTGGACCCCTACAAATCAGCTGGGCTAGACAATCTGGACCCTTTCTTCCTAAAACTAGCCGCGAAATTGTCGCAACCCCCTATTACTAGTCTGTTCAACCTCTCTTTCATAACGTCTGAGATCCCCAGAGATTGGAAAGCTGCCGCGGTCATCCCCCCTCTTCAAAGGGGGTGACACTCTAGATCCAAACTGCTACAGACCTATATCCATCCTGCCCTGCCTTTCGAAATTATTCGAAAGCCAAGTTAATAAACAGATCATCGACCATTTCGAATACCACCGTACCTTCTCCGCTATGCAATCTGGTTTCCGAGCTGGTCACGGGTGCACTTCAGCCACGCTCAAGGTCCTAAACGATATTATAACCCGCGATTGATAATAGACAGTACTGTGCAGCCGTCTTCATCGACCTGGCCAAGGCTTTCGACTCTGTCAACCACCGCATTCTTATTGGCAGACTAAATAGCCTTGGTTTCTCAAATGACTGCCTCGCCTGGTTCACCAACTACTTCTCAGATAGAGTTCAGTGTGTCAAATCGGAGGGCCTGTTGTCTGGACCTATGGCAGTCTCTATGGGGGTGCCACAGGGTTCAATTCTTGGGCCGACACTTTTCTCCGTGTATATCAATGATGTCGCTCTTGCTGCTGGTGACTCTCAGATCCACCTCTACGCAGACGACACCATTTTGTATACATCTGGCCCTTCATTGGACACTGTGTTAACAAACCTCCAAACGAGCTTCAATGCCATACAACAATCCTTCAGTAGCCTTCAACTGCTCTTAAACACTAGTAAAACTAAATGCATGCTTTTCAATCGAACGCTGCTAGCACCCGCCCACCCGACTAGAATCACCACTCTCGACGGGTCTGACCTAGAGTATGTGGACAACTACAAATATCTAGGTGTCTGGTTAGACTGTAAACTCAACTTCCAGACTCACATAAAGAATCTCCAATCCAAAGTCAAATCTAGAATCGGCTTCCTATTTCGCAACAAAGCCTCCTTCACTCATGCTGCCAAACATGCCCTCGTAAAACTGACTATCCTACCGATCCTTGACTTCGGCGATGTCATTTATAAAATAGCCTCCAACACTCTACTCAGCAAATTGGATGTAGTCTATCACAGTGCCATCCGTTTTGTCTCCAAAGCCCCATACACTACCCACCACTGTGACCTGTACGCTCTTGTTGGCTGGTCCTCACTACATGTTCGTCGTCAAACCCACTGGCTCCAGGCCATCTATAAATCACTGCTAGGCAAATCCCCGCCTTATCTTAGCTCATTGGTCACCATAGCAGCTCCCACCCGTAGTCTGCGCTCCAGCAGGTATATCTCACTGGTCATTCCCAAAGCCAACACCTCTTTTGGCCGCCATTCCTTCCAGTTCTCTGCTGCCAATGACTGGAACGAATTGCAAAAATCTCTGAAGTTGGAGACACTTATCTCCCTCAATAACTTTAAGCATCAGTTGTCAGAGCACCTTACCGATCACTGCACCTGTACACAGCCCATCTGAAATTAGCCCACCCAACTACCTCATCCCTTGTTATTTAATTTGCTCTTTTGCACCCCAGTATCTCTATTTGCACATAATCTCTTGCACATCTAGCATTCCAGTGTTAATACTATTGTAATTATTTTGCACTATAGCCTATTTATTGCCTTACCTCCATAACTTGCTACATTTGCACACACTGTATATATATTTTCTGTTGTATCTCTGACTTTTTTTTTTTTTTTTTTTTTTTTTACCCCATATGTAACTCTGTATTGTTTTTGTTGCACTACTTTGCTTTGTCTTGGCCAGGTCGCAGTTGTAAATGAGAACCTGTTCTCAACTGGCTTACCTGGTTAAATAAAGGTGAAATAAAAAAAAAAAAAAAAAAAACGACTCATGGTGTAATTGTAGTAACATACAGGAACTCAAGTCCTTTTGTTCACCAGACATAGAATACCTCACAATTATCTCCCAAGATAATTTTCTTCGGTTATAGCCACGGCCGTTTATATCCCCCCTCAGGCCGATACCACAACGGCCCTTAAAGAACTTCACTGGACTTTATGCCATCACTAGCACATTAGAGGCTGCTGCCTATAGACATAGACTAGAAATCACTGGCCGCTTTAAGAAACACTAGTCACTTTAATAATGTTTACATATCTTGCATTACTCATCTTATATATATATACTGTATTCTATAATATTCGACTGTATCTTAGGCCATGCCGCTCTGTCATTGCTCGTCCATATACACTACCGTTCAAAGGTTTGGGGTCACTTAGAAATGTCATTGTTTTCCATGAAAACATACATGAAATGAGTTTGAATATGAAATATAGCAAAATGCATAGGAAATGTAGTCATTGACAAGGTTAGAAATAATGATTTTTAATAGAAATAATAATTGTGTCCTTCAAATTTTGCTTTCATCAAAGAATCCTCCATTTGCAGCAATTACAGCCTTGCAGACCTTTGGCATTCTAGTTGTCAATTTGCTGAGGTAATCTGAAAAGATTTCTGGTAGTTCAATAAGGAATTATAGCTTTCACCTGGATTCACCTGGTCAGTTTATGTCATGGAAAGAGCAGGTGTTCCTAATGTTTTGTAAACTCAGTGTGTATGTAGAGAGAGTAGAAAGCATGAGCAGATGGGCTCCCTTGGCGTTTTTCCTATTTTGTTGCATTACAACCTGTAATTTAAATGGATTTTTATTTTTGTTTCATGTAATGGACATACACAAAATAGTCCAAATTGTTGAAGTGAAATGAAAAAAATAACTTGTTTAAAACAATTCTAAAAAATAAATAACGGAAAAGTGGTGCGTGCATATGTATTCACCCCCTTTGCTATGAAGCCCCTAAATAAGATCTGGTGCAACCAATTATCTTCAGAAGTCACATAATTAGTTAAATAAAGTCCACCTGTGTGCAATCTAAGTGTCACATGATCTGTCACATGATCTCAGTATATACAGCTCTGGAAAAAAATAAGAGACCACTGCAAAATTATTTGTTTCTCTGGTTTTACTATTTATAGGTATGTGTTTGGGTAAAAATAACATTTTTGTTTTATTGTATAAACTACTGACAACATTTCTCCCAAATTCCAAATAAAAATATTGTCATTTAGAGCATTTATTTGCAGAAAATGACAACTAGTCAAAATAACAAAAAATATGCAGTGTTGTCAGACCTCGATTAATGTAAAGAAGTTCATTCATTTTTAAACAACACAATACTAATGTTTTAACTTAGTTCAGAAATCAATATTTGGTGGAATAACCCTGATTTTCAATCACAGCTTTCATGCGTCTTGGCATGCTCTCCACCAGTCTTTCACATTGATGTTGGGTGACATTATGCCACTCCTGGCGCAAAAATTCAAGCAGCTTGGCTATGTTTGATGGCTTGTGACCATCCATCTTCATTTTGATTTCATTCCAGAAGTTTTCAATGGGGTTCAGGTCTGGAGATTGGGCTGGCCATGACAGGATCTTGATCTGGTGGTCCTCCATCCACACCTTGATTGACCTGGGTGTGTGGCATGGCGCATTGTCCTGCTGGAAAAACCAATCCTCAGAGTTGGGGAACAATGTCAGAGCAAAAGGAAGCAAGTTTTCTTCCAGGACAACCTTGTACGTGGCTTGATTCATGCGTCCTTCACAAAGACAAATCTGCCCGATTCCAGCCTTGCTGAAGCACCCCCAGATCATCACCGATCCTCCACCAAATTTCACAGTGGGTGCGAGACACTGTGGCTTGTAGGCCTCTCCAGGTCTCCGTCTACCCATTAGACGACCAGGTGTTGGGCAAAGCTGAAAATTGGACCTTGCTTCTCATTGATGAAGGGCTTTTTTCTAGCTTTGCACGACTTCAGCCCTGCCCCTAGGAGCCTGTTTCGAACCGTCCTCACCGTGCACTTCACCCCAGCTGCCGTTTGCCATTCTTTTTGTAGGTCATTTGATATCATCCAACGGTTGTTGAGTGACATTTGAATGAGTTGGCGGTCATCCCGGTCAGTAGAGAGTCGTTTTCGCCCTCTGCCGGTCTGTAGCTATGTTGTCCCCAATGTCTGCTGCTTGACCTTGTTCTTATGAACCACCGTCTTTGAAATTTTAAGGATGGAAGCAACCTGACGCTCACTGTATCCCTCTGCCAGTAAAGCCAGAATTGAACCCTTCTTTTCCTCACTCAAAACTTTCCTTTTCAACTCTTTTGGCATGGTCAATAGTTATTTTTTGATTAATATTACTTTTGAGGTACTATTAGCACTGTTTTTGCCATCCAGCCGGTCCTATTGCAAGAGGATAGTGATGACCACAGCAGTGGTTTTTATACTTTTCCTCGTTAAATAAGACACTGGAATGGAATGGCTGTCATACATGTAGAGATGCTGATTTAAGAAACATTTGCAGTGGTCTCAATTTCTTCCAGAGCTGTATATACACCTGTTCTGAAAGGCCCCAGAGTCTGCAAAACCAGTAAGCAAGGGGCACCACCAAGCAAGCGGCACCATGAAGACCAAGGAGCTCTCCAAACAGGTCAGGGACAAAGTTGTGGAGAAGTACAGATCAGGGTTGGGTTATAAAAGATATCCGAAACTTTGAACATCCCACGGAGCACCATTAAATCCATTATTAAAAAATGGAAAGAATATGGCACCACAACAAACCTGCCAAGAGAGGGCCGCCCAACAAAACTCACGCACCAGGCAAGGAGGGCATTAATCAGAGAGGCAACAAAGAGACCAAAGACAACCCTGAAGGAGCTGCAAAGCTCCACAGCTGAGTTTGGAGTGTCTGTCCATAGGACCATTTTAAGCCGTAGACTCCACAGAGCTGGGCTTTACGGAAGAGTGGCCAGAAAAAAAGCCATTGCTTAAAGAAAAAAATAATCAAACATGTTTGGTGTTCGCCAAAAGGCATGTGGGAGACTCCCCAAACATATGGAAGAAGGTACTCTGGTCAGATGAGACTAAAATTGAGCTTTTCGGCCATCAAGGAAAACGCTATGTCTGGCGCAAACCCAACACCTCTCATCACCCCAAGAACACCATCCCCACAGTGAAGCATGGTGGTGGCAGCATCATGCTGTGGGGATGTTTTTCCATTGGCAGGGACTGGGAAACTAGTCAGAGTTGAAGGAATGATGGATGGGGCTAAATACAGGGAAATTCTTGAGGGACCTATTTCAGTCTTCCAGAGATTTGAGACTGGGATGGAGGTTCACCTTCCAGCAGGACAATGACCCTAAGCATACTGCTAAAGCAACACTTGTGTGGTTTAAGGGGAAATACTGAAATGTCTTACATTTACATTACATTTTAGTCATTTAGCAGACGCTCTTTTCCAGAGCGACTTACAGGAGTCTTGGAATGGAATGTACACCAGCGGAGGGGGGGTGAATAGTTATGCACGCTCAAGTTTTCTGTTTTTTTGTCTTATTTCTTGTTTGTTTCACAAAAAATCAATTTTAATTCCAGGTTGTAAGGCAACAAACTAGGAAAAATGGCAAGGGGGGTGAATACTTTCGCAAGCCACTGTATTGGCATATATTACTTTTCCATATGGGAGGAGCTCATTTGATGTGCTATGCAGGCTCTGTTGTAGCCGGCCGCGACCGGGAGACCCATGGGGCGGTGCACAATTGGCCCAGCGTCGTCCAGGGTAGGGGAGGGAATGGCTGGCAGGGATGTAGCTCAGTTGGTAGAGCATGGAGTTTGCAACGCCAGGGTTGTGGGTTCGATTCCCACGGGGGGTATGAAAAACCATTTATGTTGAAGTCACTGCAGGTGGGTGGTAAGGTGATTCTGAGATCCCACATCGGTTCCCGCTGGTCCAGGTTTACTCACCATTCCGGGGCGGATGAGAGGGACTGGGCTCATAGATTAAGCTTCCCAGCGGGTGTCGCTATTCAAATGGGATGTAAATGCTTGGTGACAGGCTCCCCTTGAACCTTTTCACGCACCTCCAATCGTGCACCTCCGTTGAGCGCACGCCATACCAAATGCATAGCATGTGCTAAAAATAACAGAAACGCCAAGGGTGGCCTGCTAATTGATGTCCTAATCTATTGCAGCACCTACCGTGGTGACTCTTCTCACAGGCACAGTGGCGGTCTTACTCATCCAATATGTTTAAGTACACTGGAACGCCTTCCAATTCCGATAAACTGCCAATAAACTCCTCTGTCCAGGGATAGGCTTTATTTCATAGAGTAGTAACTATGGCAATTAGGTTTGATTTCCGATAAATGTCATTATTTCCTAATCATTGTCTCACTTCATACATGATGCTAATCTACAATTATACCCAGCAAGCTTGCACATACAGTACTTAAATTCAACTTCTATCGCAGAGAGAGAGAGAGAGAGAGAGAGAGAGAGAGAGAGAGAGAGAGAGAGAGAGAGAGAGCGCCAGAGAGAAAAAATCTGTAGCTTTACCTGGACCGGAGCAGAAGGAGGCAATTACAGCCAATATACAGGTGAAACTGAGATAGGGCATCCATGAATATTGGTCCTGTAAGAGATAAAGAGAACGTAAGGGAGCACCATTATTTCTCCAGAGTCTGTATACTTCATTTAGAATATGTCTCTCTGTTTTATATCTATAAACAGTGCACCCATTTCATAGTTCTAATATTCAGTGTAAAGTTTTGCTCTGTTTGTTCATTGTGGTGTATTCCTATGTTGGCCTTTGTGAGAAGAGCTGCAGTATTGCGTCTCAACCAAGGTGTTCCTTCACGTAGCAGGCGTCAAACAAGACAGACACTCAAAGTGGATGACATGATTGACTGTTGAATAAACACAGCTGGTTGATGAATTAAAAATTGCATAGATACTTGTTGTGAGTGAAAGTGATGCTGTGTAGTTATGCACTATATGTTAGCACGCCCTAACAAAAAAGTACATACAAAAAAAAAGAAACGTGGTTTTCGGACACATTTTTCAGACAATTTCTTTTTTTCACGTCATGGTTTTCGGACCCGTGTGAAGTTTCACAAGTACATTTTTCAAATGTTTTAAAACATTTTCCGACACAATTATTTCACCACTTCCAGCTACATCTGGTCTCCCATCCAGGCACCAACCAGGACCGACTCTACTTAACTTCAGATGCAAACCAGCAGTGGGACTCAGGGTGCTATGTTGCTGGAATAAATGTGACAATACTTGCAATTGGAAAAAAGGCAGCGAAAGCAATGGCCAGGGTAACATAACCAAAGATAGGGAAAATTGCAGGAAAGAGGGAGGCATTTATTGAATTGGGTTATCATAACAAATGTTTAATTGATTATTATTTTTTCTTAACAATTTCCTTGCAATATTTTGTTTTGCTATCAATACTTTAGGGTTAATATTATGCTTTCACTGTTATTATTTTTGTTTGCAATACAAAAAATGTGTTCTTAAAGTTTTGCTTGATATTAATTGCACAAAAGTAACTCACTCACTAGAGGATTGCACCATATAATAACACTGTTACTCTATTAAAGGTGTTTAAAGCGGCAAACCTTAATTAAAACATTAACAAAGCGTTCACAGTTTCGGTAAAAAGCTGAGGGATGGGGCTGGAGAAATGCAACCACTCAAATCCATAGACTATAGTTTTAACCATATTTTAGGCTATACAGTATTTGTTTACATTTCATTTGTTTACAAACATTGAAGTAAATGTGGAGTTTTCTTACAGGTGAAACTGCAAATTTGATTTTCACATGTGGAATTGCAAGTTCTTCACACCCCCAAGTGTTTTTCACATGTGAAACTTCATATCCGTTTCTCATGTGAAACTACAAATTTCACGTGAAACTGCAACTCACATGTGAGGTGAAAACATGTTATTCTCCTCACGTGAAAATGTGGAGTTAACGTGGAACTCTAAATTGAATACGTGAAAACATGGTTTCACATATGAAACTGCACATTTTTTGTAAGGGCGGCTGGAACCCAAGTCTTCAGATTATGTGGCCAGAACTAACCATTTTTTAAACAACACTGCACAAAAATATAAACGCAACATGGAAAGTGTTGGTCCCATGTTTCATGAGCTGAAATTAAAGATCCCAGAATTTTTTAATACGCACAAAAATAGTATTTCTTTCACATTTTGTTCACAAATTTGTTTACATTTCTGTTAGTGAGCATTTCTCCTTTGCCAAAATAATCAATCCACCTGACAAGTGTGGCATATCAAGAAGCTGATTAAACAGCATGATCTTTACACAGGTGAACCTTGTGCTGGGGATAATAAAAGGCAACTCTAAAATGTGCAGTTTTGTCACACAATAAAATGCCACAGATGTCTTTTAGTTTTGAGGGAGCGTGTAATTGGCATGCTGACTGCAGGAATTGTCCACCAGAGCTGTTGCCAGAGAATGTCATGTTAATTTCTCTACCAGAACATCGTTTTAGAGAATTTGGCAGTACGTCCAACCGTTCTGCACAAACTGTCAGAAACCATCTCAGGGAAGCTCATCTGCGTGCTCGTCGTCCTCACCAGGGTCTTAACCTGACTGCAGTTTGGCATCGTATTCGACTTCAGTGGGCAAATGCTCACCTTGCCCACTGGAGAATTGTGCTGTTCATTGATGAATCCCGGTTTCAACTGTACCGTGCAGATGGCAGACAGCATGTATGGCGTAGTGTGGGAGAGCGGTTTGCTGATGTCAACATGAACAGAGGGCCCCATGGCGGCAGTGGGATTATGGTATGGGCTGGCATAAATTACAGACAATGAACAAAATGGCATTTTATCGATGGCAATTTGAATGCACAGAGATACTGTGACGAGATCCTCATGTTTCAACATAACTAATTAATTTATTTCAATTGACTGATTTCCTTATTTGAACTGTAACTCAGGAAAATCTTGAAATGGTTGAATGTTGAGTTTATATTTTTGTTCAGTGTAAAACAAACCATTCAGAAGGGACATCATTCTCTCTCTCCGCCTCTCCTTTATCCATGTATTTTGGTTTGTTTGGGTTTCGAACATTTTGCATGACTAGAAATGTAAACAAGATATCAGTAGGCTTAATAAAAAAAGGGTGAGGGCCCTTAGAATGCTATTTTAGTCCCATGCCTTTTTAATTAGGAGAGAGGAACATGCTTAAAGAAGCATAACTGTGTAAATAAGCTCAATTCATTTATTAACGTTACATGAGCACAATTCTTCCCTACAAAGATAGAGAGAGTGAGCTGGATAGATGTTATCTGTATGAAACAGTTTTTGAAGAATTAATCATTTTTTGTAGTAACCCTCAAAATAAGCCACAATTTATTTGCAATGGGCAGAATGTTGGATTTGCGCAATGTGTTTACAAAACGCTATACAGTGCATTCAGACCCCTTGACTTTTTCCACATTTTGTTACGTTACAGCCTTTATTCTAAAATGGATTAAATGTTTTTTTCCCCCTCATCAATCTACACACAATTCCCATAATGACAAAACAAAAACAGGTTTTTAGAAAATTTTACAAATGTATATATAAAAAACGGAATTATCATATTTACATAAGTATTCAGACCCTTTACTCACTGCTTTGTTGAAGCACCTTTGGCAGCGATTACAGCCTCAAGTCTTCTTGGGTTTGACGCTACAAGCTTGGCACACCTGTATTTGGGGAGTTTCTCCCATTCTTCTCTGCAGATCCTCTCAAGCTCTGTCAGGTTGGATGGGGAGCGTCGCTGCACAGCTATTTTCAGGTCCCTCCAGAAATGTTAGATCGGGTTCAAGTCCGGGCTCTGGCTGGGCCACTCAAGGACATTCAGAGACTTGTCCCGAAGTCACTCCTGGACTGTCTTGGCTGTGTGCTTAGGGTCGTTGTCCTGTTGGAAGGTGAACCTTCGCCCCAGTCTGAGGTCCTGAGCGCTCTGGAGCAGGTTTTTATCAAGAATATCTCTGTACTGGTGCCAGGTTTCCTCCAGATGTGATGCTTGGCATTCAGGCCAAAGAGTTCAATCTTAGTTTCATCAGACCAGAGAATTTTGATTCCCATGGACTGAGAGTCCTTTAGGGGCCTTTTGGTAAACTCCAAGCGGGCTGTCATGTGCCTTTTACTGAGGAGTGGCTTCTGTCTGGCTACTCTACCATAAAGGCCTAATTGTTGCAGTGCTGCAGAGATGGTTGTCCTTCTGGAAGGTTCTCCCATCTCCACAGAGGAACTCTGGAGCTCTGTCAGAGTGACCATCGGGTTCTTGGTCACCTCCCTGACCAAGGCCCTTCTCCCCCGATTGCTCAGTTTGGTCGGGCGGCCAGCTCTAGGAAGAGTCTTGGTGGTTCCAAACTTCTTCCATTTAAGAATGATGGAGGCCACTGTGTTCTTGGGGACCTTCAATGCTGCAGAAATGTTTTGGTACCCTTCCCCAGATCTGTTCCTTGACACAATCCTGTCTCGGAGCTCTACGGACAATTTTTTCGACCTCATGGCTTGTTTTTTTGCTCTGACATGCACTGACAACTGTGGGACCTTATATAGACAGGTGTCCAATCAATTGAATTTACCATCTCAAGGATGATCAATGGAAACAGGATGCACCTGGAAACAGGATGCACCTAAGCTCAATGTTGAGTCTCATAGCAAAGGGTCTGACTACTTATGTAAATAATGTATTTCCATTTATTTTTTATTTTTTAATACATTTCTACAAACCTGTTTTCGCTTTGTCATTGTGGGGTATTGTGTGTAGATTGATGAGGAACATTGTTAATTTAATCAATTTTAGAATAAGGCTGTAACGTAACAAAATGTGAAAAAAGTCAAGGGGTCTGAATAATTTCCGAATGCACTGTATATCCATTTTCGAAAATGTTGGTAAATTAGCTTTTATTGATGAAAAAAATATGAAAGAGATTGGTGTGTTTTTTCACTATCTAATCATGTCCTGGGGTTGTTCAATGACAGTCATGTATTTGTTTAAATTGTATAACTTGATGTTTTCATTTCAGAGAGACAAATAATCATGTTCTTTTGCTAAATGCTATATATCCGCCTCACTCTCAGAGAAATAAGTTTTACACGGAAATATGTTTTACACAGTCAAATAATTAGTGACATCAGTATTTAAAATAAATAATAAAATAAAATAGATCTGTATGTAAAACATTTACATTTGATATTAATCATTTAGCAGATTCTCTTATCCAGATCGACTTACAGTAAGTGCATTCATCTTAAGATAGCTAGGTGAGACAACCACACATCACAGTCAAATATACAGGATACAAACATTCCATTCCTGCTAAACAATGGATACAGTATATAGTGTTTTGCAAAAAAAAACTAATTTTCATACACATCTCAAATATATGAATAAAAAATCTGAGAGCGGTAATATTTACACACACATGAAGTTACCCATAAGCAGTCATTTCTGATGAATAAACAGAAATGTGAAAAATTGGTGGATATAGTGTTTTGGAAATATTGGTCCCAAAAACACCTATTGCATGATGTCAAGAGGTTATATTCCAGGGCATTTGTGAAACTGTCAGGAATCAAGGCTTGTGGCAGGCGTATTGCATTTCTTCTGAATTTTAACAGCACAAGGACAACAATGTCACTCTAGATTCATGACTTCATTGAATTCCAGTCTTAATAAAAGACAGCAACCTGTTCACTGATGTGGCTGACATGTAGACATGACTCAGAGGAGTGTGTGTTGCATAGTGGTTAGGCTGCACTGACCTGGAAATTGAGGAACACGGTGAGAAGGCCAAAGAAGAAGGCCATGGCGCTGAAGCCGAAGATGAGGAGGGGTCTTCTGCCGATGCGCTCAATCACAAGGCCCTGGGGGACAGAGAGAGCAGGATCGTGTTCATTAGGCATCAAATGGAAAAAGAACACTGGAACAGTGAGGAACTACCGGGACGCTCATTCTAATTTTCTATTGCACATTTTTATTTATTTATTACTGTTTTCTGTCCTAATTAAATTAACAAAACCTAGCATTGGCATTAGATTATCCCATGATTTCATAACACACACATACCTGACATTTTTTCCACTGGCCTTCTAGTACTGGCATAGTATAGACAACAGGTTTTTTCTCCGGTGAATATATTTCTACCAGTTATTGTGTGTGTGTTAATATTGTGTTCTGTGGTAATAGTTGTGGTATAGGGGATAATAAACTCTAGGGATTGAGACCGGAGTATGCGACCGGAGATGGAAACCCTCTCCCAGAAGCTTAGCCAAAGCCCAGGATATTTCCCTTTCCACTACGGGGACGAGCATCTGAGCATGAAAGTATTCATTGCCCGACCACCACCTATCCCATGCAGTCGGATTCTGCAGTGTCGTTCAAGGGTCACTGGTTACTTTAAAGCCCCACCCCAGGGGTCCTTGGGTGGAAAGAGAGAAAGGAGAGAATGCGGGGTCTTTACCTTCACCTTTCTTGTGGTCTTGTTCTGTGATTGAGGTAGTATTGTCAGTGCTGAAATAAGGCAAACAATGAAAGCCCGACGTGGGCGGTTCAAAACCAGGTTTTTTTGGGGAGTTAAATTCTCTATTTGATTTTGTTTTATTGTTATTTTTCTAGCTATACAAGATGATTCTTCTGGTAGCACTTTATCGCCCGGAGTTCTTTAGCTTTGGTGTGACCCATGTTTCCAGGAACACTTTATGCCTGCTGTGTATGTCTTTGTGTGTGTACGTACAGTATGTTTATGTGTACAACCCTTGCACAGTCTACACATTTTGCAGCATTAAAATTAAAAATGTTATGTGTATGCATACTGAACAAAAATATGAACGCAACATGCAACAATTTCAAAGATTTTACTGAGTTACAGTTCATATAAGGAAATCAGTCAATTGAAATAAATGTATTAGGCCCCCACATGACTGGGAATACAGATATGCATCTGTTGGTCACAGATACCTTTAAAAAAAGGTAGGGACATGGATCAGAAACCACCATTTGCTTCACGCAGCGCGACACATCTCCTTCGCATAGAGTTGATCAGGCTGTTGATTGTGGCCTGTGGAATGTTGTCCCACTCCTATTCAATGGCTGTGTGAAGTTGCTGGATATTGGCGGGAACTGGAACACACTGTCGTACACATTGATCGAGAGCATCCCGAACATGCTCAATGGGTGACATGTCTGGTGAGTATGCAGGCAATGGAAGAACTGGGACATTTTCAGCTTCCAGGAATTGTGTACAGATCCTTGCGACATGGGGCTGTGCATTATCATGCTGAAACATGAGGTAATGGCGACGGATGAATGGCACAACAATGGACATCAGGATCTCGTCACTGTATCTCTGTGCATTCAAATAGCCATCGATAAAATGCAATTGTGTTCGTTTTCCGTAGCTTATGCCTGGCAACAGCTCTGGTGGACATTCCTGCAGTCAGCATGCCAATTTCACATGTGGCATTGTGTTGTGTGGCAAAACTGCACATTTTAGATCGCCCTTTTATTGTCCCCAGCACAAGGTGCACCTGTTTAATGATCATGCTGTTTAATAAGCTTCCTGTCAGGTGGATGGATTATCTTGGCAAAGGATTAATGCTCACTAACAGGGATGTAAAGAAATTTGTACCAACATTTGAGAGAAATAAGCTTTTTGTGCACATGGAACATTTCTGGGATCTTTTATTTCAGCTCATGAAACATGAGGCCAACACTTTACATTTTGCGTTTATATTTTTGTTCAGTATATGTTCATGTGTGAGCGCATGTGTGTTTGTTGAAAAGCAGATTGTGTATAAATGCTTGGGGGTATGTATGTGTTGTGTATGTACGTGTGTCAGTGCATGTATGTTTGTTGAGCAGTGGGGTGTGTTCTGTGTCTATGTGCAAACGCATGAGAGCATGTGTGTTTGTAGACAAATGTGGTCAGTTCTGTGTGTGAAATGGGAGTATGTGAGTGTGTGTGTGTGGTTTGTAGAAAAGCAGGGTGTTGGTCATGCACCAGCAGTGGTTTAGTGATCCCAGTCCATCTGGTGCTAGGGCTTGAGAAACTTTACTTCACACTCCTGGTCCCTAAAGGCCTGGAGCTTTTCTAACTGATGGTCACGTCACTGCACTCAGGCCTCCGCACATGGACCACTAGCCATTTTCAAAGGCCATATTGGTAGAAGTGTGTGTGTGTGACGCTAATGGTTATGTTACAGCACTCAGCACATGGGCCCTTGGACATTCAAGCGGATGTGTGTGCTTGTGTGGAAAAAGGTAAAGTGACTGACACCATCTCTAAGGCCCACTGTCTCAAGTTGGTTTTAGACACTTCAGGGCAATATTCATCCACACTACACTCTTAGAAAAGCCTAACTGCTTCATGGACTTTCAGACACTGAACTATCTTCTCTTTGTGTCAACTGGCAAAACCTCCTAGCCCTAGCAGAATGGTTTAAAAATAAACCACTCTCCGTTCAAACTGCCAAGGCCCTCATAGAAGGTCCCTTATTATTAACACATATCCCGGCAATGACTCGTGGATGTTTGAGTTTGTTTTCCTTTTCCGGCCCCGGAGGGCACGCAGAGCGACATTAAACCTGATTTGATGTGCCAGCACACACTCTACATGACATCATCGCTCTGACACGCCACCCATAAGGTGTTTCCCCAGCAACGGAGGCAAACAGCAAAAGGGCAATGGCACACTGCATGACAATGGTGTTTGTGTGTCTTTTGAAATTAGGTTATTCATGAAAACAATTATATTTATGCTTTAAATTGGCAGAAAGTTCAATATTTACAATATTTCCTGCTGTAACGGGGGTTGTTAATCATGCCCTTCAGTGTGCTAATAGAAATGGAAATTTGAATAAGTACCAATGTATCATCCTCTAGTCTAGAAGGAGAATGGAACTTGATAATTATTTGCTGAAGTGAGTAACGTTATATCATTACAATAAAGGGTAAGCCACTTTACCCCCGCCTACATGTACATACCTACCTCAACTACCTCGTACCTCTGCTCATTGATATGGTATTGGTACTCCCTGTAGCTTCATTCGTGTGTGTTTTATTTCTCATGTGTTTTTATTTTCTTATTTAACTCTGCATCGTTGGGAAAGAGCTTGTAAGTCAGCATTTCACTGTAAGGTCTACTACACCTGTTGTATTCAGCGCATGTGACAAAGAAAATGTGACTTGATAAACAATCCAATCCCAGACCATATACAAGACTTAAGGTTAAGACCGTATTCCAGCCTTATTCAACAGTGGTTGATGACTCACTGCCGTTGCCTTCTGGCCTTTGCGGATCTGCTGGGTTAGGACAGCGGCATCAGGATATAAATAAATCCGGAGACACACAAACATACACCCTGCAAGTCCAATTAGAAGCAAAAAAAGTCAGCAGCGGTTTTCTCAAGCCCAGTTCATCCAAGCAGTGATGCAGAAGTGGGCATGGAGCGTGTGCAGACAAATATCATCACTTCAACTTCAAGTCCAGTCCAATAGAGTAAATAATGAGTTGGTTCCTCTATCCTCTCACTCAAGCTTATCCCACTCTACTGGAGAACACAGAGATGGACATGTTCGGCAGTATTGATGTATGTGTCGAATTAAAGTTTACATTCTAAAGGAAAATTATAAAAAGGAACAATGCTTTGATCTTAGATTAAAATAGTGTGGCTGACACTTCACACAGCCACGTAGTGGATTGACATACCAAGATGAAAGGGTTTCCAGTCTTATTTTTGAATGCGCAAAACAAGCTCAGTCTTGAAACATTTTCTTCTCCTCCAAGCTATGTTGCAATGGATGTATTGCATGACACACAAACTTTATCTACAGTGCCTTTAGAAAGGATTCACACCCCTTGAACTATTCCACATTTTGTTGTGTTATAGCCTGAATGTAAAATGGATTAAATTCAGATTTGTTAGTCACTGGCCTACACACAATACCCCATAATGTTAAAGTGGAATTATGTTTTTCAATTATTATTTTTATTAATTAAAAAGGAAAATATGAAATGACTTGAAATGGCCATTAATTATTCAACCCCTTTGTTATGGCAAGCCTAAATATATTCAGGAGTAAAAATGTGCTTAACAAGTCACAATAAGTTGCATGTACTCACTCTGTGTGCAAAAATAGTGTTTAACATGATAAAAATGACTACCTCATCTCTGTAACCCACATATACAATTATCTGTAAGGTCCCTCAGTCGAGCAATGCATTTCAAACACAGATTCAACCACAAAGACCAGGGAGGTTTTCCAATAATATAAAATATAATATAATATGCCATTTAGCAGATGCTTTTATCCAAAGCGACTTACAGTCATGTGCGCATACATTTTTACGTATGGGTGGTCCCGGGGATCGAACCCACTACCCTGGCGTTACAAGCGCCATGCTCTACCAATAGGTGCTAAAGAAGGGCACCTATTGGTAAATGGCTCAAAATAAAAAAAAGCAGACATTGAATATCCCTTTGAGCATGGTGAAGTTATTAATTACACTTTGGATGGTGTATCAATGCACCCAGTCACTACAAAGATATAGGTGTCCTTCCTAACTCTGAGAGGAAGGAAATCGCTCAGGAATTTCACCATGAGGCCAATGGTGACTTTAAAACAGTTACAGAGTTTAATGGCTGCGATAGGAGATAACTGAGGATGGTTCAACATTGTAGTTACTCCACAATACTAACCTAATTGACAGAGTGACAAGAAGTAAGCCTTACAGAATAAAAATATTGCAGAACATAGATCCTGTTTGCAACAAGGCACTAAAGTAATACTTCAAAAAATGTGGCAAAGCAACTAACTTTTTGTGCTGAATGTAAAGTGTTATTGGATTTGCCCCAAACATACAACACATTACTGAGTACCACTCTCCATATTTTCAAGCACAGTGTTGGCTGCATCATGTTATGGGTATGCTTCTAATTGTTAAGAACTGGGTAGTTTTTCAGGATAAAAAAGAAACGTAATGGAGCTAAACACAGGCAAAATCCTAGAGGAAAACCTGGTTCAATCTGCTTTCCACCAGACATTGGGGGATGAATTCACATTTCAGCAGGACAATAACCTAAAACACAAGGCCAAATCTACACTGGAGTTGCTTACCAAGAAGACAGTGAATGTTCCTGAGTGGCCGAGTTACAGTTTTGACTTAAATCTACTTGAAAATATATGGCGAGACCTGAAAATGGTTGTCTAGCAATGATCAACAACCAATTTGACAGAGCTTGAAGAATTTTGAAAAGAATAAATGGGCAAATGTTGCACAATTCAGGTGTTGAAATCTCTAAAAGACTTACCCTGAAAGACTCACAGCTGTATTCGCTGCCAAAAGGTGCTTTTACAAAGTATTGACTCGGGGGTGTGAATACTTATGTAAATGCCATATTTCTGTATTTAATTTTCAATAAATCTGCAAAAGATTGTAAAAACATGTTTTCACTTTGTCATTATGGGTTATTGTGTGTAGATGGGTGAGGGAAAAAATCTATTTAATCCATTTTGAATTGAAGCTGTAACACAACAAAATGTGGAATTGGGCACTAACCTTTTTCACTTTTTTCACTAGTTGTTTAACTTGGAATAGTGTGCACTCAAATGTATCTCAGTCAGCACTTTAGGAAACTGGTTTCCACCAGACTCTTTAGCCGTATTGCTAGCGACCTAGAAGTGACTACAGTCTAGAAACAGTCCTTAAAATTTGCAACATCGATGAGTCAATAAAGGGATTGGACTTTACAGAATGAACTACAATTCTTATTTGCTACATCCATTTTTGGACTTACATGAATGAAATATACCCATTGTTTAGTCCAATTGTAGTACCCCATCAGAACCCAAAATATAAGCTTGTTTTACTCAAATTTTTGAAAACAATGTAGATGTAAACAAACACTATATAGCTTCAAAACATGGTTAAAACTAGAATTTTGATATGGTCTTTCCTTGCATGCATAGCTCTGTCTATGAACTTCAGAGTTGTTACATTTCTCCAGGCCCCTCCATCAGCTTTTTACCAAAACACAGGCGGGATGACCACTTTGTTATAGTTTTAATGAAGGATTCTAGCTTTAACATAAAAATCTGGTAGTCACAGACTGTTTGCTAAACCACAATTGTCAATGTTACCATACTTTATGATCAACATTACTGCAAAAACAACATAGCGTTGTAAATCAAATTGTATTTGTCACATGCAGCGAATACAACGGGTATAGACTTTACCGTGATATGCTTGCTTACGAGTCCTTCCCAGCGATGCAGATTTAAAGAATAATACAAATAATAATAAATAGTAACACAAGAGGAATAAAATACACAAGAATGGAGCTCTATACAGGGAGTACCAGTACCAGATCAATGTGCAGAGGTACAAGGTATTTGAGGTAGATATGTACATGAAGGCAGGGTAAAGTGACTAGGCTTCAGAATATATAATAAAAAGAGTCAAGAACAGAGTAGAAGCAGCATATGATGAGTGTAAAAGTGTGTATGTGTGTGTGTATGTGTTGGTGTGTGTGTGTGTGTGTGTAAGTGAGTGTGTATATAGTGTGTATACTGTATATAGTCATGTTAGTGTACAAACAGTCAGTGCAAGATAGTGTCAGTGCAGATAGTCCGGGTAACCATTTAAATAACTATTTAGCAGTCTTATGGCTTGGGGTAGAAGCTGTCTCATACCGGTCTGAAAGCCGGTGCTTCAGTACTGTTTGCCAGACGGTAGCAGAGTGAACAGTCCATGGCTAGGGTGGTTGGTGTCTTTGGCAATTTTTGGGATTAGCAATGGGATAATCCATACATTTACAGTGCCTTCAGAAAGTATTCATACCCCTTGACTTATTACACATACTTCTTGTGTTACAGCCTAAATTCAAAATGGATTAAATATATGTTATTTCTCACCCATCTACAAACAATACCCTATAGTGACAAAAGGAAAATATGTTTTTTAACACTTTTGCAAATTTATAGGAAATAAATACAGAAATCTCATTGACATTCACACCCGAGTCAATAGTTTGTAGAAGCACCTTTGGCAGCGACTACAGCTGTGAGTATCCCCATTCCCCAATCAAATACCTTCATCGATACCACAAAAAAATATATATACAGTATATCTGTATTTCTTCTCCAATCTGGCAACCCTCATAATATTCAACATAGTCTTGTATAAAATACATTATGAAAGAAATTGTATAATGTAGGCTCCACAAAATATGAAATGCGCTATGAAGAAAATGGTGTAGGCCTACTGTTGCCTACACGAAAAAAGGGCCTTTCTGACTACAAGTACACCAGTATCCCAAAGTATTAAGTGAAAACAAGCATAGAAAACAGTATTGGCATTATTATTATTTTTAAACAACGTAAGGCTACTATTATATTATAATTATTTAGGCGACAACCTGGTTGATTAACAATATTGGGTTGTCAAAACTTATTTTTTTATATAAATAAATGTGGGACACAAAAAAAAGGCAGTGTAGAACACCATTGCTCATAATGCATTGCCCTTATAACTTTCAAAATATTGTTCCGAAGTTTCCCCCAAAAAATTTTAAATAGATTTTCCTATGAATTAAGTCGCACAAAAATGTGGCAACATCAAATGGTTTTGTGATGAATAAGCCATCAGATTTGATGAAAGATGGAGTTGAATGTCTTTCTGCCCATAATTTCAATTCAATACTTCAAAGTTTTTTTCCATCATTCTTTATATCATTGATCTTGGCTTCAACTGGTATATGTAGTATACCCAAGTTCTTTGAGGTTTGTCTGTTAAAAAGAATGCAAACAGTACATGTCGCAGCAGTTATTGTCCCACTTCCATTGACTTCAATACCATATTGATGTGAGTGATTCATTTGTGTGCGCTATTGATTACAGTAGAACAAGCTAATCAATTCCAGTCTAGACTGACCGCTTGGTAAATATTGGTGCGTGTGCAGTTTATAAGGTACTAATTTAGCAAAATTCAAGTAATCTGAACACAAGTGTGACACGTATGTGTAGAGAGCAATTTTAATGTTTAGGTCTTCAAATTATAACGACCTTTTTCAACATATTGATTAAGAATTTGGATACTTAAATCCAGTGTTTGGACACTGGGCTATCAATCAAAAATTCATGACAACAGTCAGGGAACACCGTTTTTTTTTTCAAACAGCAGAGTATGTACTTTTATTACCACGATGCTGGATGCTCATTCCCTCTAAACAAAAACAGTAACAAATGTGCCTGGGGTGGCCAGTGGTGCTGTTTCACCTTTCGCGGATCTCAGCTTTAAAGATGATATCTTAAACACCAATTAAACTTTTTTTTCAACATTCAGTCCATTCCCCGTAGCCTTTGAAGGACACCCAAACGTATCACCACTTACAATGTGTTAATCCCACCAAGATATCTACAGCATCCGGTGTCACAGGAAGGCCAAGAAAATCAACAAGGACCTCAGCCACCCGAGCCAAGTCTTCTGTTCAACCGGCTGCCATCCAGAAGGCGAGGTCAGTACAGGTGCATCAAAGCAGGAACCGAGAGACTGAAAAACAGCTTCTATTTCAAGGCCATCAGACTGTTAAATAGTCACCACGAGCCGATACCCTGCCCTGAACTTTAGTCACTGTCAGTAGCCGGCTACCACCCGGTTACTCAACCCTGCAACTTAGAGGCTGCTGCCCTATGTACATAGTCATGGAACAGTGGTCACTTCAATAATGTTTACATACTGTTTTACCCACTTCATACTGTATGTATATACTGTAGTTAAAGCCTATCCTATTTAACTATTGCTGTACATACACTAGTCTATCCTTCATATTATAATAATAATAAATAATATGCCATTTAGCAGACGCTTTTATCCAAAGCGACATACAGTCATGTGTGCATACATTTTTACGTATGGGAGGTCCCGGGGATCGAACCCACTACCCTGGCATTACAAGCGCCATGCTCTACCAATTGAGCTACAGAGGACCACAAATATACTATATATTCTATCCATATACTGTCCATATTGTCTATACAGTGGGGGAAAAAAGTATTTAGTCAGCCACCAATTGTGCAAGTTCTCCCACTTAAAAAGATGAGAGAGGCCTGTAATTTTCATCATAGGTACACGTCAACTATGACAGACAAAATGAGAAGAAAAAATTCCAGAAAATCACATTGTAGGATTTTTAATTTATTTATTTGCAAAATATGGTGGAAAATAAGTATTTGGTCAATAACAAAAGTTTCTCAATACTTTGTTATATACCCTTTGTTGGCAATGACACAGGTCAAACGTTTTCTGTAAGTCTTCACAAGGTTTTCACACACTGTTGCTGGTATTTTGGCCCATTCCTCCATGCAGATGTCCTCTAGAGCAGTAATGTTTTGGGGCTGTCGCTGGGCAACACGGACTTTCAACTCCCTCCAAAGATTTTCTATGGAGTTGAGATCTGGAGACTGGCTAGGCCACTCCAGGACCTTGAAATGCTTCTTACGAAGCCACTCCTTCGTTGCCCGGGCGGTGTGTTTGGGATCATTGTCATGCTGAAAGACCCAGCCACATTTAATCTTCAATGCCCTTGCTGATGGAAGGAGGTTTTCACTCATAATCTCACGATACATGGCCCCATTCATTCTTTCCTTTACACGGATCAGTCGTCCTGGTCCCTTTGCAGAAAAACAGCCCCAAAGCATGATGTTTCCACCCCCATGCTTCACAGTAGGTATGGTGTTCTTTGGATGCAACTCAGCATTCTTTGTCCTCCAAACACGACGAGTTGAGTCTTTACCAAAAAGTTCTATTTTGGTTTCATCTGACCATATGACATTCTCCCAATCCTCTTCTGGATCATCCAAATGCATTCTAGCAAACTTCAGACGGGCCTGGACATGTACTGGCTTAAGCAGGGGGACACGTCTGGCACTGCAGGATTTGAGTCCCTGGCGGCGTAGTGTGTTACTGATGGTAGGCTTTGTTACTTTGGTCCCAGCTCTCTGCAGGTCATTCACTAGGTCCCCCCGTGTGGTTCCGGGATTTTTGCTCACCGTTCTTGTGATCATTTTGACCCCACGGGGTGAGATCTTGCGTGGAGCCCCCAGACCGAGGGAGATTATCAGTGGTCTTGTATGTCTTCCATTTCCTAATAATTGCTCCCACAGTTGATTTCTTCAAACCAAGCTGCTTACCTATTGCAGATTCAGTCTTCCCAGCCTGGTGCAGGTCTACAATTTTGTTTCTGGTGTCCTTTGACAGCTCTTTGGTCTTGGCCATAGTGGACTTTGGAGTGTGACTGTTTGAGGTTGTGGACAGGTGTCTTTTATACTGATAACAAGTTCAAACAGGTGCCATTAATACAGTTAACGAGTGGAGGACAGAGGAGCCTCTTAAAGAAGAAGTTACAGGTCTGTGAGAGCCAGAAATCTTGCTTGTTTGTAGGTGACCAAATACTTATTTTCCACCATAATTTGCAAATAAATTCATATAAAATCCTACAATGTGATTTTCTGGATTTCTTTTTCTCATTTTGTCTGTCATAGTTGATGTGTACCTATGATGAAATATTTTTAAGTGGGAGAACTTGCACAATTGGTGGCTGACTAAATACTTTTTTTCCCCACTGTACATCCTATCACACACACACACATGCACTACCAGTCAAAAGTTTGGACACACCCTCATTCCAGGGTTTTTCTTTATTTGTATTATTTTCTATATTGTAGAATAATAGTGAAGACATCAAAACTATTAAATACCATGTATGGAATCATGTAGTAACCAAAAAAGTGTTAAACAAATTAAAATATATTTTATATTTGAGATTCTTCAAAGAGCCACCCTTTGCCTTGATGACAGCTTTGCACACTCTTGGCATTCTCTCAACCAGCTGCAATGCATTTTAATTAACAGGTGTGCCTTCTTAAAAGTTAATGTGTTTGAGCCAATCAGTTGTGTTGTGACAAGGTGGGGGGGGGGGGGTATACAGAAGAAAGCCCTATTTGGTAAATGACCAAGTCCATATTATGTAAGAACAGCTCAAATAAGCAAAGAGAAACAACAGTCCATCATTACTTTAAGACATGAAGGTCAGTCAATACGGAACATTTCAAGAACTTTGAATGTTTCTTCAAGTGCAGTCGCAGAAACCATCAAGCGCTATGATGGAACTGGCTCTCATGAGGACAACCAGAGGAATGGAAGACTGAGAGTTACCTCTGCTGCAGAGGATAAGTTCACCAGCCTCAGAAATTGCAGCCCAAATAAATGCTTCACAGAGTTCAAGTAACAGACACATCTCAACATCAACTGTTCAGATGGGACTGTGTGAGTCAGGCCTTCATGGTCGAATTGCTGCAAAGAAACCACTACTAAAGGACACCAATAAGAAGAAGAGACCTGCTTGGGCCAAGAAACACGAGCAATGGACATTAGACCGGTGGAAATTTGTCCTTTGGTCTAGAGTCCAAATTGGAGATTTTTGGCTCCAACCGCTGTGTCTTTGTGAGACGCGGTGTGGGTGAACGGATGATCTCCGCATGTGTAGTTCCCACCATAAAGCATGGAGGAGGAGATGTTGTGGTGTGGGGGTGCTTTGATGGTGACAGTGTCTGTGATTTATTTAGAATTCAAGGCACACTTAACCAGCATGGCTACCACAGCATTCTGCAGCGATATGCCATCCCATCTGTTTTGGGCTTAGTGAGACTATCATTTGTTTTTCAACAGGACAATGACCCAACACACCTCCAGGCTGTGTAAGGGCTCTTTGACCAAGAAGGAGAGTGATGGAGTGCTGCATCAGATGACTTGTCCTCCACAATCCACCGACCTCAACCCAACTGAGATGGTTTGGGATGAGTCGGACGGCAGAGTGAAGGAAAAGCAGCCAACAAGTGCTCAGCATATGTGGGAACTCCTTCAAGACTGTTGGAAAAGCATTCCAGGTGAAGCCGGTTGAGAGAATGCCAATAGTGTGCAAAGCTGTCATCAAGGCAAAGGGTGGCTATTTGAAGAATCTCAAATATAAAATATATTTTAATTTGTTTAACACTTTTTTGGTTACTACATGATTCCACACATGTTATTTAATAGTTTTGATGTCTTCACTATTATTCTACAATGTAGAAAATAGTAAAAATGAAGAAAAACCCTGGAATGAGTAGGTGTGTCCAAACCTTTGACTGGTACTGTACATGTAAATAACAGGAAGTTGATGGCACCTTAATTGGGGAGGACAGGCTCGTGAGAATGGCTGGAGCAGAATGAGTGGAACACGTGTTTGATGCCATTTCATTGACTCCGTTCCAGCCATTATTATGAGTCGTCCTCCCCTCAGCAGCCTCCACTGATGTTGAGATATATGTATATACACAGTGCATTCGGAAAGTATTCAGACCCCTTGACTTTTTTCCACATTTTGTTACGTTACAGCCTTATTCTAAAATTAATTACATTAATGTGTTTCCTTATCAAGCTACACACAATACCCCAGAATGACAAAATTCAGAAATACCTTATTTATATAAGTATTCAGACCCTTTGCTATGAGACTCAAAATTGAGCTCAGGTGCATCCTGTTTCATTTGATCATCCTTGAGATGTTTCTACAACTTGATTGGAGTCCTCCTGTGGCAAATTCAATTGATTGGACATGATTTGGAAAGGCACACACCTGTCTATATAAGGTCCCACAGTTGACAGTGCATGTCATACCAAAAACCAAGCCATGAGGTTGAAGGAATTGTCCATAGAGCTCCAAGACAGGATTGTGTCGAGGCACAAAACAATTCTGCAGCATTGAAGGTCCCCAAGAACACAGTGGCCTCCATCATTCTTCAATGGATGAAGTTTGGAACCACCAAGACTCTTCCTAGAGCTGGCCTCCTGGCCAAACTGAGCAATCGGGGGAGTAGAGCCTTGGTCAGGGAGGTGGCCAAGAACCCAATGATCACTCTGAAAGAGCTCTAGAGTTCCTCTGTGGAGATAGGAGAACCTTCCAGAAGGACAACCATTTCTGCAGCACTCCACCAATCAGGCCTTTATGGTAGAGTGGCCAGACGGAAGTCACTCCTCAGTAAGGCACATGACAGCCCAATTAGTGTTTGCCAAAAGGCACCTACAGGACTCTCAGACCATGAGAAACAAGATTATCTGGTCTGACAAGATGCTCTTTCGCCTGAATGCCAAGCGTCACGTCCAGAGGAAACCTGGCACAATCCCTACGTTGAAGCATGATGGTGGCAGCATCATGCTGTGGGGATGTTTTTCAGTGGCAGGGACTGGGAGACTAGTCAGGATTGAGGGAAAGATGAACAGAGCAAAGTACAGAGAGAACCTTGATGAAAACCTGCTCCAGAGCACTCAGGACCTCAGACTGGGGCAAAGGTTCACCTTCCAACAGGACAACAACCCTAAGCACACAGCCAAGACAACGCAGGAGTCGCTTCGGAACAAGTCTCTGAATGTCCTTGAGTGGCCCAGCCAGAGCCCGGACTTGAACCCGATCGAACATCTCTGGAGAGACCTGAAAATAACTGTGCAGTGACGCTCCCCAACCAAGCTGACAGAGCTTGAGAGGATCTGTAGAGAAGAATGGGAGAAACTACCCAAATACAGGTGTGCCAAGCTTGTAGCGTCATACCCAAGAAGACTCAAGGCTGTAATTGCTGCCAAAGATGCTTCAACAAAGTACTGAGTAACGGATCTGAATACTTATGCAAATTTGATATTTCCGTTTTTCTTTTTCTATAAAATTGCAAAAATGTCTACAAACCTGTTTTTACTTTGTCATTATGGGGGATTTTGTGTAGATTGATGATGAATTTTTATTTATTTTTATAAATGTTATACAAAATGTGGAAAAGGTCAAGGGGGTCTGAATACTTTCCAAATGTGCGCGCACACACACACAAACTCTGTACTCCGATATTGCTTGTCCTTATATTTCTATATTTCTAAATTCCATTATTTTCCTATTTAGATTTGTGTGTATTATTAGACATTACTGCGCTGTTGGAGCTAGGAACATAAGCATTTTGCTACACCCACAATAACATCTGCTAAATATGTGTATGCGACCAATAAAATTTGATTTGATTTGGTCTCTTTTTCAGCATAACACCCCTTGTGTCATCCTCCCCTCCCTGCTCTTCTCTTCCATAATCGCAGATCATATCTTAATTTCCCTCGAGCAGAAAGGACAGAAGTGAGATGCCTTCCACAGTTCCCACACACTGTGTGTGCAGGCCTAGGTATACTCTCTTCCCCCAAACTAATTACCAGAATCCGGCACGAAGCAAACGCGCTCATGTCCCTGGAGTAACGTCAGTATTTGGACTGCAGAGATGATCCACCCTCTGTGCACACACAGAGCTATCTCCCAGGGGTTGCAGTTAGAACATTTTGAAATCTTGAGTGCCACACTCTCATGTCATATTTATTAACTTATCTGCTGCGTGGCTTTCCAACCAAACTTGAGAAGCCTGGGCTTCCGAGGATAGCATTGACAATAAACCTTGAGTCTTATCCTCTGCCGTACGTTTAGGGCAGTAGTGGGATTTTAACCCACAATTTTAACCCCATAGGCATATAAACACCATTACGGGGGCACTCAAGTTTAGAGTAGCAGAATATAGCTCCCAGAGCTGTGAGAATACAAGGTGCTCTTTGAGTACAAGTGCAGTGCACTGCACTTAGGAAACCATTTAGAGAGAAACAGTCACCACTTTGTAAAACAAATTAACTATTAATCTGCAATCTGGATAAAGGCCATGTGCTAAAACTCATTGGTAGTTTTTAGTGGTTATCTGCAAGTCAATTACTTCCTCTTTAGAAATGTCAAGATAATAAGTAAGTTAGTCCTGATCCCCTTCCACATGTTCCTGTGTTACTAACAGCTAGCAGCTGTTTGTGTCTATATAGATTTCAAAATTGAATATGGCCCTTCATGTTGTGTACTCACAGTTTTCCCTTGTCACACTACTGTTCTGGGGACATGTGGCGAGTTCGATGGTACATGGAACTCTCTCCAAAAACACTCTTTCCGGTTCAAGTTTCACACTCATTCCAATTATTTGATCAATAGACAACCCATTTCAACACATCATGCATCAAAGACCTGCGCATGGTTTGCAGTATTACACTCAGTTTTACACTCTGCTTCTGGCTTCACACATAACAACCCAAGAAAGAGACTCTACAGTGACGCATACAAAAGTATACTGAGGTGATAGATATCCCAGCAGCACTCACACGCCACAGTGTTTTGAGGAGCGTAAACTTACAGAGAATATAAACCAACCAAGGCGCTATAGAAAACTAATAGAAACCAAACAGTAGGTACATTCGATACTCTTACATTGTATCAACACACGTCTGGTTGTATTTATCCACCATGACAATAGACATGGGAACAACATGCCTCTTATAGCACTTCACGCAGAGCCATTATTACTAATAAAATTAACTCAGCAATTTTTTTATGAAAGGATGCTGAGAAAAGACTATGTAACAAGAACACATGCCTGAGGCAGGAAACATCAGCCCTGCCAGCAGCAAAAAGCATTCCTGCCTCTATTCGACAACAAGGTATACCAGAAAAAAACACGTCCCTGTGTTTCAAAGCTACTCAGTACATATGCATGGCCTTTTCATGAGCTCTGCAAGTCAATAAACTGTTGAATGACAATGTGATGAGAAATGGCTTTAATCATAACCTAACACTAAACATTCCACCGGATTGCTTATTTCGTCCACCAAATCAACTGGATGGACAGAGGGAAGGAGGAAAGCTAAAATAGCAAAGGCAGAAAATTATGCTGTGATAGACTGTGTCAAGGAATAGGAGGGAGAGTAAAACTTAAAACACATACATGATTTGATCACTCCCTTGTCACAGAGAATTTTCCTGCGCATCAGGAAATTCAAATGAGCCTCATGATTTAGATAGATTCAATGAAAACCAACAGTTGTCTTTCTCTCCATGCAGGGGCAGTCAAGTCATTTCAGACCAGGGCCTGTGAGCAAAATCCTTCTCTCACCCTATTGCTCACTCAAACACTAAAGCATTCATTTTATTAAGAAATGTCCTACTGCTACTGTAGAGCTAGGTTCTATTACTTCAACATTCAAATGTACAAAGATGTATCTGAAATGCATCCATGCACATCAACAACCATTGTGGGTGGGCCTGGCTCCCAAGTAGGTGGGCCTATGCCCTCCCAGGCCCACCCATGGTTGTGCCCCTGCGTAGTCATATGAAATCCATAGATTAGGGACTAATTTATTTATTTCAATTGACTGATTTCCTTATATGAACAGTAACACAGTAAAATCATTGAAATTGTTGCATGTTGCGTTTATATTTTTGTTCAGTATAGATTAATAACGCAATATAAATTTTGTTCTACACTATGACATACAAGTGTCAAGTTTATCCAAAATGCAGCCGTAGGCTACACCTAAACCAGTGGAGGCTCCTCAGAGGAGAAAGGGGAGGACCATCCGCCTCAGTGAAATTCATAAAAATAAAAATAGTGAACGATTTTTAAAAAGTTATCCTTTTTAGATAAAACTCAACTAAATATATTCCCGTTCCCAAATAATTGATTAAAACACACTGTTTTGCAATGAAGGTCTACAGCAGCCTCAGCACTCTGTAGGGTAGCATCATGGTGTAGCCGGAGGACAGCTAGCTTCTGTCCTCCTTTGGATACATTGACTTCAATAAAAAACCTAGGAGGCTCATGGTTCTCACCCCCTTCCATAGACTTACACAGTAAATATGACAACTTCCAGAGGACGTCCTCCAACCTGTCAGAGTTCTTGCAGCATGAACTGATATGTTGTCCATCCAAAAGATCAGATAATGAATCTAGTACTGAAAGCATACGCTACAGCTAGCTAGCACTGCAGTGCATAAAATGTGATGAGTAGTTGACTCAAAGGGAGAGAAAGACAATAGTTTAACAGTTTTTAACAAATGTATTTATTTAAAAATGAAGGAGAAGAGAGAGAGAGAGAGAGAGAGCTAGCTATATTTCGTTGTATTTTTTTCACTTTCACTTAGCTAGTGAATGCAGCTAGCTAGTTTAGCCTACTCAAATACCGGGCTCAAACAGAGAGGGATGCTTATGTTAGCTAGCTGGCTAAGGCTATCCAACACTGGAATTCTTCCAAGTCAAGGTAAGCTTTTGGTTTTATTAATTTATTGCTACTTGGGCCTGCCCTTCGTAACTGCTAAACTGCTTTCTGACTGTACACTCTACTGCAAGATTGTAGTGGGTTTACTAACGCGTTAGTTCTAGTAGCTATGTTGACTAAGTCAACTTTTTTTTTTACTTCCTTTAAAAAAATATATTTCCCTTTATTACTTTCCAACCCCACCACCCCTCCACAATGCTTAGGCCTCTACTTCCAGCTTATACATACTATATACATTTTATGGACACAGTCAATTTTACAATAATTATATTTTGTTTTTGTACTCCTGATCTTCCTCTACCCTCAACCTCTCTGATCATTTTCATGATGTCCATCCGGTTTCTATATGCCATATCTTTCTAGCTGTGCTCTTTCACAAAAGCTCTCAACCTATAACCTATATACTTATTATGGACACAGTATTCTTTACATTAGTTATCTTGTTGACTAAGATGTTAGCTAATATGGTGACAACGATGTAGGTTGTGTGTAGTGGTTAGCGTTTATGACATGAAGGTCTGGCTTGGAAAGTTTGTTTGTTTTTTGCTATGAAAGTGAACTGTGTTTGTGTGTGATCAGGGGTGTATTCATTCCGCCGATTCTGTTGAAAAACATTTCTTAAACGGATGCAAACGGAACAAAACGGGGATAAACGTACCTGAATTTGTCCAATAGAAACTCTCCAACTGTTGGACTAATGATTACACCCTAGATCAGCTTGATGCAGGCAAGAGTGTGCAAGGCGGTATTGAATGTGTCACTGTCTGTCACCTTTATTTATTTTTTTATATCTCGACCTGTGCACCTACGTTGTAAACATTCATTCATAGGCTAGGTTGTAGCAACCTCATGATGGCTATAGGGAAAATTTGAGTATCATATAGTAGCCTAAACTAATCAATGTTACATTGAGCTGGGAGAATAGAATATGAACGACAATTAGCAGTAATAGAAATAAGGCCATGAATATATAAACTTCCTCCCTTATCTTAAACATCACCGAACGCCACTGACCTAAACTATAGCCTACTGTAGCCTATCAAAACAAATTGCCCACATAGGCCGTTAATATAAGATGTAAAGACAAGATGAAATTGAGAATAGTGAGGTAGCCTAGGGAATGGAGCGCAACTGATTTAAAAATAAAAAACACACAAAAACGCAGCCCATGTGAAGCAAGTGAAGGCTTAACTGAATGAACAGAGACAAAATGCAATATCAAAGTTTGTTAAAATAGTTTGGTGAATGGCCTCTTCTCCGACGGAAGATTTTATGGCATGTTTAATGGACGGTGTCAAAACCGATAATGTTTGTGTTTCCCTGGCTGAGTTGATTAGCTGATTTGAGCTGATGGCCCATCCGTTGATTGACAGCTGATTGAACAGCTTGTTGAACAGCTGATTTCACCATCCCCACTCCTGCAATTTTCACGCCAACCCTGTCTCTTTAAACATGCGACAATGATTTGGTCATTATCATTCAACATTGTGATCACATTGATTGGATGAATATAAATTGATACAATGATAAAAGCCAAACGAATTCACAACCATTGTAAAAATGAAAATCACTTCATTGCATGTATAGTTTAGTATTATTTTCAGTTGTATTTGCAATTTCGTTGAGCTGAGACACTTTTCTTTGACGTGTAAATTATCCGACTATTTGTTTTACTTCTTGAAAACATTGAAATAAATGCAATTAACGTGTAGGCCTACGCAACCTTCCTAATGTGGAGGACGAGCAATTAACGTGTAGGCCTCCGACCATGTCTCGCAGAGTTATCAACAAAAAGCGGATTTGAGCAATGTACGTTTTAAAAAACGGTCCCGGAAGTGTTCTTCGGTTGTAGAGTTGTGTTTAGTTGTTTATGGATCCAAACATATGTCATTTTCTTAACCATCTAGTGGCTAAATGACAGCATAGGTTTCATGCTAGCTAGGCTTGGGTGTTAGCCTGGGAGATGTTACAGGAGAAACTGATGACCTGGAATAAAATAAAGTTTAACCACAGGCCATTGTGTCCTCTAGCTCATATTGCTTTTAGAATGTTAGCAAAATATCAACAAGTGACTGAATGTTTGAAAATGATGACATCATTAGAATGATGCCTTAATTGACTTGATGGATCAGCTCCTCAAATAAGCTTTTATCAACAGGTTTGTGGTTAAAAATATATATATCTTTATGATTCTGGGGGTCAATGACTTTGTGTCAAGCATGATGAGCTTGCCGTTTCTGAAGAGAATAAAAACATTTATTCTTTTAAGACATGAGGAGGAAAGGCTAAGCATGAATAGTCAATGAACATTTTGAAAACATCTACTACATTCCCATTAAAGTGAGATGAGAAAATTGTGCTTAATATAGTTATGTTATACATTTTAGTCAGATTAATATTGTAAGGCAAAATATTGTGGTTGCGCAATATTGCGATGTTGACGCATGGTTCATTTTCATCAATGTCGAA
Organism: Coregonus clupeaformis; assembly: GCF_020615455.1. Lineage (NCBI taxonomy): Eukaryota > Metazoa > Chordata > Actinopteri > Salmoniformes > Salmonidae > Coregonus > Coregonus clupeaformis. Next base: position 53,405,701 of record NC_059201.1, read on the forward strand.
CCTATAGCATTCATTATTTAAATCGACAAACATTAAATTATGGTTGACAGTACATTTGTTGAAAATACAAACCAGAAACAGAGATAAGACAGACATTGTGCACTTCTCGCCAGCTGTTACTTCCATCCCAAGGCTGTGTTACTCCCGCCTCGCCAGTAGGTACAAAAGTAGAGTTGCGGTAGTTCTGTTCTCTGACTATTTAATTGAAACAACTACTATAACGTACAGTTACTACAACTACTGTAATGTACAGTTATTCGCTATTCAAGGCTTAAAAGTCCTTTTGAGGTTTTACATTTTCACCTCAATCTTTGACCTGTATCTCAGCATATAGAGTCTATATTTTATTTTGTTGTTTGTTTCTCTTTCAATGGTGGAATCAGTTAGCATATCATATATTATTACTTGATAGGTCTGTGCATGTTCTATTAATTTAACTTGTATTATTGATAATGTTTTATGTTGACGTGGGCTCACAATCTAATTGTTATTTGCAGGGCTGGCTACAGGCATAAGCGACATAAGCGGTCGCTTAGGGCCCCCGGCGACTAGGGGGCCCTCGACAAATTATTATTTAGTATTATGCTTTTAGGGACTCAGTCGAGGTCTCAACTTACTGTTGAGAGTTAGAATAGTAGAATACACAAGGTGCAAGTTCTAAATATTGTTGTGCATCATCAGTTTTTCTCTTGTTTTGACAGTGACTGACTGTCACTCAAGTAGCCATATCAGCTAAAAAAATGTAGATTGGAAAGTTAGTCTAGCAAGTTATCATGGCTGTATACCGACCGGGTATACCAACCGGGCATGCAGGGCACGTGCCCAGGGGCCATGACCTCCAGGGGGCACACATTGATTTTGCTAGTCACTCTCACGCAGATATCCTTAACATGGCATAAATCATGGCAAAATAGGTAGAATTGCTCTAAAACTGCTTTAAAACTGCAACATTTTCTCTACGTCCCATGGCAAAATGTGTAGAACTGCAGAACATTTGCTTTAAAACTGCAACATTTTCTCTACGTCCCATGGCAAAATGTGTAGAATTGCAGGAAATTAACTTTAAAACGTACATATTTTGCTCCGCCGTCAAGAGGGGAGCCACCAAATTTTTTTGCCCGCTTGGCTGGGGGACCCCAACCAAATCTCGCTTAGGGCCCCCAAAAGGCTAGAGCCGGCCCTGGTTATTTGTCCAATGATTTATTCTGCCTATTGCTTGCCTTGAACAATAATAAAACAATTGATTTAAAAAATACTGGTTTAGCCTAATTTCCATTTATTACAATCTAGTACCACATAAGACTTCACACGAGATGTGCTGTAGCTGCACGTAGCCTACAGAAGGCTTCTTGAAATGGCGCCCAGTGGACCTGCAGTCTAAGGTACAATGTAGGTAGGCTACGGTACTGTATTGTATACAAACACCTCTTCCAGCTGCCCCCTGGCGGCAATTCTAAATATTTATTTAGACATTCAAATCCTAATGCTGCAGGATTATTTATTTACGAAACGGGTCAAATTAAGATCCAACATCTGTATAGGGCTAGGGTTAGATTTAGGGTAAGGGTTTGTGGAAAGTTGGTTGAACACTATAAACTGTCTGTAAGAAATTGTAAACAAAAGCATAAACAAATTAACCCCAGATAGGAGAGAAAGGGAAATATATTAATGATCTGCTTATCTATTCAGAATGGGAACGAAGACAGAGGAAATATGTAACAAACAAAAAAAAAAGATGAAAAAAAGGCCTGGGAAATGAATTCCTATCTCTGGCTATGTGGTTCATGCAGGGAAGAGGTCAAATTGGGCAAGGATAACATTTGCTAAACTCCCATCTGCTAAATGACAAATGGAATAAAATAAACTATGGTTCAATGATTACAAAGACAGCTATCTGTATCTATGAAATATAACCTGTGAATCATTCAAAGCTGTTTAAAGTTGTCTGAAAATGAGGAAAGACCGCATTTATGTTTTCTTTATGAGAATGATTATACAGTATGACACGACTGCTCTTCCACACCTCATTTTTAATTTCTCTGCAATTTCTTTACATGGACAGTTCACCAGGAAAATGCATGATTTTAGATGAGATGAATAGCATTCACAAATCTAAATTGTCTTCACAAGGCTTCCCTAAACTGAGAACATTTGGTAGAGATTGTTTTGAAGTCTGTGAAAGCTTTTATGGTATATCTACAGCCTAAAATGTAAATGTAAATGTAGTCTGAGTACCCAGAAAGAGGAAAATGCATGTTTTTAGACGAAACAAATAGTGAACAAATAACTCAGAAATGATGGGTTGCTGCCCAGTGACTTCAGAGAGTGGCACAATATGACTGAGGTCAATGCCTGGACACTGAAATTACTGGTTATTCACAGGTTCCTGTGTAGCCTATTCACTCACCTGCAATGAAGCTGACTGATGTCAAGACAACTTGGAGCATTTTAATGAACATGGTGGTGTGTGTGTATAAAAGTTAGCTTTTAGTTGTTTTTAAGATTGTCTAAGAGGCTTTACTCACCGAGAAAATGGCAGCCAGAGTTTCTGTGTGTGTATAAAAGTTAGCTTTTAGTTGTTTTTAAGATTGTCTAAGAGGCTTTACTCACCGAGACAATGGCAGCCAGAGTTTCTATACCGCCTGTGCTGATGACGATGTATGGGATCACGTTCTCTGCAAAGCCTGAGTCCCTCAAGATCCCATTGGTGTAGTACCAGATCTGTCAAGAGATAACAATGATCAACCAATTCCACCACATCAAAAGTTTGGACATTTTAGGCCACGTCAATGCTTTGGCCTGCATGTGCTCATATCTCTTGTCCACCACCCATATCAATAAATAACTATGAATAAAGAATACCCCACACCAATTGAACCCATTGAAAACTACCCTGACTTCAAATAGCATTTAACCATTGAAATGGAAAGAGAAGTATATTGTATAGAGATGAATGCCTTTTTCTGAGTTTCAGAATTAAAGCAGTCCAGTGCCAGGTAGTTGAAATAGGCAGAGAATATAGAAAAGACTGCATAAATATCAATTCAACCACCAAGGTCAGGAGCAGGGGAATTAAAACCTGATTTGCACAATTACGTTTCAAATCTGCATAATTTATTGACACTTTCACATGGACCTTGCCCAATTGCAGGTTAGAAATAAATGCCTTTACAATATTGAGTTATTTGTCCTACAAAAAAACGAAAGGGATAGCAACACCTCCAAGAATGTAAACCCAAATCACTTTTTTGGAAGTGTTGTTTCTTTTTAATAATTAATAATAATAATTTAGTCATTTAGTAGATGCTCTTATCCACAGCAACTTACAGGAGCAATTAGGGTTAAGTGCTTTTCTCAAGGGCACAGACAGATTTTTCACCTAGTCGGCTCGGGGATTAGAACCAGCGACCTTTCGGTTACTGGCACAACACTCAACCACTAAGCTACCTGATGCCCTTTTTGTAAGACAAAGAACGTTATTAGCGGCTCACTTTTAAGATAAACACCACATTCCTACAAAAGTGATTGGTGGCACTGGTATATTAATATTTTAAAGGTCCAGTGACTGAGGAGCTAATAAGAGCCTTGTACAGTAACTACGCCAGTGAGGATACAGCTACAGAATTAAATAGAACACTTAAAAATGTTATCTCTATGGATACATCCCTGTCCTTTAAATTGCAAGCCCAATCTCCTGTCTGTCTTACGGGCCGGAAAGAAATGCCCATTTAATGCCAATTACGGTCGATTAGTGATTTAATGAAGCCATAAGTTCCATTTGTTCTTGTTCGACTGTGTCCTTGGATTGATACTAATCGAGCCTTTTCATTGTGAGCCCTCATGCTCATACACTGTCATCAGCATCTCATTCCTTCTGTCTAGTTCCTATCACACAGCAAAGTCACCGGTAATGCCTTCGTAATGAAGTTTCTTAGGAAAAATACCTTGTGAAGTTTAGGCAATATTTCTGAAAATAGTTTTATTGGGGCTGGGGGGGAGATAACAAGTTTTTCGAGGACTGGTAAATGAATAAACACGTTGAGCATTGATGCAATAGATTGCATACTCCCATAAATCCCATTAACCATCTTGCTGCATTAAACCTTGCATGAATAATTCAGCAAGTTCAAATAACATCTAGACTGATTTAATATTGTCTGTGAAAGGGGATTACTATCTATCAGTAGGAGTTTTTCTTCCCCTCCAACATGGTGTTCAACCAAAATCGCCGTCATTACCTGACTGTCACCAACTTAATAACACTTCCATCTCCACTACTGCTGATGGAGAGCGAAGCCACTTATTAGTAATTCCATTCTTAGATCCCCAATTTCGATCTTGTCTCATCGCTGCAACTCCCCAATGGGCTCGGGAGTCGAAGGTCAAGTCATGCGTCCTCCGAAACATGACCCGCCAAACCGTGCTTCTTAACACCTGCCCGCTTAACCCGGAAGCCAGCCGCACCAATATGTCGGAGGAAACACTGTTCAACTGACGACCGAGGTCAGCCTGCAGGCGCCCGGCCTGCCACAAGGAGTCGCTAGAGCGCCATGAGCCAAGTAAAGCCCCCTCGGCCAAACCTTCCCCTAACCCGGACGACGCTGGGCCAATTGTGCGCTGCCTTTTGGGACTCCCGATCATGGCCGGTTGTGATACAGCCCGGGATCTAACCCGGGTCTGTTGTGACGTCACTAGCACTGCAATGCAGTGCCTTAGACTGCTGCCCCACTCAGGAGGCCCAATATTTTGTTTTCTTATAGTATATCAAACCTCTCTTCCTCCCTCCCATCCGGAGGACCCGAGCCCTAGGACTACCTGGCCTGACGACTCCCTTCCTCCCAGGGGACCTGAGCCCTAGGACCATGCCTCAGGACTACCTGGCCTGACGACTCCTGGCTTTCCCTGACCACCTGGTCATGCTAAATAGACATGTGGCTATCAACTTGTTTTATCACCTCTTGAAATTATTTATGAAAATGTCAGTGCTAAAAGGAGGTTGGATGTGGTGCATTTCTGATGGCACAAATACCCCCCAATATTAATACCTTCAAATGCACTGGGGGAAAAAAAAAAATTCTCAGAGAACAGTCCACTCTATTGTCAGAGATGAGAGAAAGCTGCCACTTACGGCATTCAGGCCACACAGCTGGTAGCAGGCCATGGTGACTATGACGGTGATGACCTGCCAGCGCAAGGCGGGGTTAAGCAGGAGCTCGGTGACGGACGCCATGTGCAGGGTGTTCTGGGCCCGACTCTCAGCGTGCACCTCCTCCAACTCCTTGGACACGTCCTTCTTGCCTAGGAAGGCTCTGAAGGCTGAGACACACACACACAATGACTCCCAAAGTGCCCAGTTGTGGTTCGAGTTGTTTGTTAAGTTGAACAGGAAAGAATAGGTAACTTCCGTACATGGTACATCATTTTTACAGATGTGTTTTCTTTGAACTTTTAAATCAACCCATCATCACCTTGATATAACCAACTTTGTAAAAAAACTAATATTTACTGATAAAAGCAAAAACATGGTGTTGTAAAACACTGCAGTGACAGGAAACAGATTAAACTGTTAAAGCTTTGTATAACTGAACATGTTTCCCACAGCATCACGTGCTTTAATTTCATGCCAAATTTTCAACAACCCTACTGTAGATACTGTATAGTCTTGCAAAACTATGCGGGTGACAGCAAACAAGTTTGAACAACACTGACTGTTGAACTTTGTTTAACTTAACATGATGCCCACAGCATTAGGCCTACCTGTGATTTAACCACATTTGCATTTGTGTACCGGATTGCCCCATTCTCTCCCCAGTAATAGAGAAGATTAAAAGCTGCTTTATCACAGGCTTGATATTTCTAGTTACACGCACATAGCAGGGCATGGGGCTTTTCTTTCTTTAGGGAGGTTATAAACAGTGACATTGTTCCCGTGGAGGGCCTATTTTGTGTTCAGCAGGATAAGTGAAATTGTGTTATTTTGTGCAAATGCTTCTCACATCGCCATTGTCACAGATCACTTGACAAAAGGAAAGAAAAGTTTGAGAGCAAAAACTTGAGGCTGAAAAACATAACGCTTTCATAATAAGTTCATTATAACAATGGCATAGCTCCAATCCTAATGCCTTAGGACAATTTATGGCGACACCCTTTGAGGTTGTAAAGCAATAACAGCAAAAAACATTTGAATTTGGCTGAGGTTTTGTAACGATCCCGGCAGTCTGAGTCGGGTCCTGTCTGTGGACTAGTTTTTCTGTTCGTGATCTCCAGTTTCCCGAGGGTTCGGGAACGCTCCGGGGAGCTCTCTGATTTCCGCACGCATCCCATCAGCAATCTGCACACCTGGTCCTGATCATCACCCCTTCTTAGGCTCTGGCCTAACATCCATTCCCTGCCGGATCGTTAGCCATGAACAGTAGGTTACCAGAGTATCAGTCTTAGAGCCTAGCGTTAGTTTTGTTGTTTTTGCACCTTGTTGGTTTGTTGCTTACTTACCCCCGTGTTTTGTTCCATCTGCAGTCACCCGTCCGGAACCTTCATCCAACCTCTGCTGGGGTCGGGGCTGCCGACAGGATGGGATCAACCACTGCACCCCCAACAACTAATCAACGCCGCCCGCTCTGTTCCTGGATTATTCAGCATCACTCTCTTGAATTTGTAAATAAACACTCACCTTCGTTTCAACTTACCTTGTCCTGGTCTGTTTCTGGGTTCTGGCTTAGCAACTCGTGACAGAACGATCCGGCCAGTAACGAACCCAGCGGACCTGGACTCTGTTCGCCATGCCATTACCCAGCAGGAGAAGATGTTGGGCCATCAAAGCACGGTACTACAGGAGATCGCGTTGTCAGTTCGAACCTTTCTACCGGTCTGACGGAGGTCCAGAACCAACGCAAGTGTCCGGTGGAGGATCCACTACCGGTTTCACCCATCTCGCCTGCCGCTTCTGAAGCTGTGTCCTTCCGTGAGCCCAAGGTTCCGACGCGGATAAATATGAGGGGGAGCTGGGAAGATGCCGTTCCTTCTTATCAGTGTGGATTAGTGTTCGATCTACAGCCCTACTCTTATACCACAGACAAGGCTAGGATAGCCTTTGTGATTGAGTTGCTGCGTGGTCGAGCGCTGGAGTGGGCTTCAGCCGTTTGGGAACGACAGGATCCCTGCATGGCTTCATACCAGGGGTTCACGGCCGAGATGAGGAAGCTCTTCGACCATTCCGTCCGAGGGAGGGACGCAGCTAGGGCGCCTGTTTTCGCCGCCAAGGAACTCGCAGCGTGGCCGACCGTGATCGAAGTTCAAGACGTTGGCTGTGGGAGAGTGGGTGGAATGAGGAGGCTCTGCAAGCGGCCTTTACCAGGGTCTGCTCGGAGCAGCTCAAGGATGAGTTGATCTCCTATCCGGAGCCTAGTGACCTGGACAGCTTGGTAGCCTTGTCTATTCGGGTGGATAATCGAGTCCGAGAGCGAAGGAGGGAGAAGCAATGGGTTCCGCCCAACCGATCAGCTTCTCAGGTTCCAGTCG